>NC_045444.1:44244541-44367451 GCF_002776525.5 Piliocolobus tephrosceles
CTTGCTAGCGGTCTGTCAATTTTGTTGATCTTTTCAAAAAACCAACTCCTGGATTCATTGATTTTTTGGAGGGTTTTTTGTGTCTCTATCTCCTTCAGTTCTGCTCTGATCTTAGTTATTTCTTGCTTTCTGCTAGCTTTTGAATGTGTTTGCTCTTGCCTCTCTAGTTCTTTTAATTGTGATGTTAGAGTGTCAATTTTAGATCTTTCCTGCTTTCTCTTGTGGGCACTTAGTGCTATAAATTTCCCTCTACATACTGCTTTAAATGTGTCCCAGAGATTCTGGTATGTTGTATCTTTGTTCTCATTGGATTCAAAGAACATCTTTATTTCTGCTTTCATTTCGTTATGTACCCAGTAGTCATTCAGGAGCAGGTTGTTCAGTTTCCATGTAGTTGAGCGGTTTTGATTGAATTTCTTAGTCCTGAGTTCTAGTTTGATTGCACTGTGGTCAGAGAGACAGTTTGTTATAATTTCTGTTCTTTTACATTTGCTGAGGAGTGCTTTACTTCCAATTATGTGGTCAATTTTGGAATAAGTGTGATGTGGTGCTGAGAAGAATGTATATTCTGTTGACTTGGGGTGGAGAGTTCTATAGATGTCTATTAGGTCCGCTTGGTGCAGAGATGAGTTCAATTCCTGGATATCCTTGTTAACTTTCTGTCTCGTTGATCTGTCTAATGTTGACAGTGGAGTGTTGAAGTCTCCCATTATTATTGTCTGGGAGTCTAAGTCTCTTTGTAAGTCTCTAAGGACTTGCTTTATGAATCTGGGTGCTCCTGTGTTAGGTGCATATATATTTAGGATAGTTAGCTCTTCCTGTTGGATTGATCCCTTTACCATTATATAATGGCCTTCTTTGTCTCTTTTGATCTTTGATGGTTTAAAGTCTGTTTTATCAGAGACTAGGATTGCAACCCCTGCTTTTTTTTGTTCTCCATTTGCTTGGTAGATCTTCCTCCATCCTTTTATTTTGAGCCTATGTATGTCTCTGCATGTGAGATGGGTCTCCTGAAGACAGCAGATTGATGGGTCTTGACTCTTTATCCAGTTTGCCAGTCTGTGTCTTTTAATTGGAGCATTTAGACCATTTACATTTAAGGTTAATATTGTTATGTGTGATCTTGATCCTGCCATTATGATATTAACTGGTTATTTTGCTCATTAGTTGATGCAGTTTCTTCCTAGGCTCGATGGTCTTTACATTTTGGCATGTTTTTGCAGTGGCTGGTACCAGTTGTTCCTTTCCATGTTTAGGGCTTCCTTCAGGGTCTCTTGTAAGGCAGGCCTGGTGGTGACAAAATCTCTAAGCATTTGCTTATCTGTAAAGAATTTTATTTCTCCTTCACTTATGAAACTTAGTTTGGCTGGATATGAAATTCTGGGTTTAAAATTCTTTTCTTTAAGAACGTTGAATATTGGCCCCCACTCTCTTCTGGCTTGTAGAGTTTCTGCTGAGAGATCTGCTGTCAGTCTGATGGGCTTCCCTTTGTGGGTAACCCGACCTTTCTCTCTGGCTGCCCTTAAGATTTTTTCCTTCATTTCAACTTTGGTGAATCTGGCAATTATGTGTCTTGGAGTTGCTCTTCTGGAGGAGTATCTTTGTGGCGTTCTCTGTATTTCCTGAATTTGAATGTTGGCCTGGCCTGCTAGGTTGGGGAAGTTCTCCTGGATGATATCCTGTAGAGTGTTTTCCAATTTGGTTCCATTTTCCCCCTCACTTTCAGGCACCCCAATCAGACGTAGATTTGGTCTTTTGACATAATCCCATACTTCTTGTAGGCTTTGTTCATTTCTTTTTCTTCTTTTTTCTTTTGGTTTCTCTTCTCGCTTCATTTCATTCATTTGATCCTCAATCGCTGATACTCTTTCTTCCAGTTGATCGAGTCGGTTACTGAAGCTTGTGCATTTGTCACGTATTTCTCGTGTCATGGTTTTCACCTCTGTCATTTCGTTTATGACCTTCTCTGCATTAATTAGTCTAGCTGTCAATTCTTCCACTCTTTTTTCAAGATTTTTAGTTTCTTTGCGCTGGGTACGTAATTCCTCCTTTAGCTCTGAGAGGTTTGATGGACTGAAGCCTTCTCTCATCTCATCAAAATCATTCTCTGACCAGCTTTGATCCGTTGCTGGCGATGGGCTGTGCTCCTTTGCAGGAGGAGATGCGCTCTTATTTTTTGAATTTCCAGCTTTTCTGCCCTGCTTTTTCCCCATCTTTGTGGTTTTATCTGTCACTGGTCTTTGATGATGGTGACGTACTGATGGGGTTTTGATATAGGTGTCCTTCCTGTTTGATAGGTTTCCTTCTGACTGTCAGGACCCTCAGCTATAGGTCTGTTGGAGATTGCTTGAGGTCCACTCCAGACCCTGTTTGCCTGGGTATCAGCAGCAGAGGTTGCAGAAGATAGAATATTGCTGAACAGCGAGTGCACCTGTCTGATTCTTGCTTTGGAAGCTTCCTCTCAGGGGTGTACTCCACCCTGTGAGGTGTGGGGTGTCAGACTGCCCCTAGTGGGGGATGTCTCCCAGTTAGGCTACTCAGGGGTCAGAGACCCACTTGAGCAGGCAGACTGCCCCTTCTCAGATCTCAACCTCCGTGTTGGGAGATCCACTGCTCTCTTCAAAGCTGTCAGACAGAGTCGTTCGCGTTTCACAGGCTTCTACTCCTTTAGCTGAGCCCTGTCCCCAGAGGCGCAGTCTACAGAGACAGGCAGGTTTCCTTGAGCTGCTGTGAGCTCCACCCAGTTCTAGCTTCCCAGCGGCTTTAGTTACCTACTTAAGCCTCAGCGATGGCGGGCGCCCCTCCCCCAGCCTCGCTGCTGCCTTGCGGTTAGATTGCCGCTGACTGCTGTGTTAGCAAGGAGAGAGGCTCCGTGGGCGTGGGACCCTCCCGGCCAGGTGTGGGATACAATCTCCGGTGTGCCGGTGTTACAGCGCAGTATTGGGGTGGGAGTTACCCGATTTTCCAGGTGTTGTGTGTCTCAGTTCCCCTGGCTAGGAAAAGGGACTCCCTTCCCCCTCGCGCTTCCCAGGTGAGGCGATGCCTCGCCCTGCTTCAGCTCTCGCTGGTCGGGCTGCAGCAGCTGACCAGCACCGATTGTCCGGCACTCCCAAGTGAGATGACCCCAGTACCTCAGTTGAAAATGCAGAAATCGCCGGTCTTCTGTGTCGCTCGCGCTGGGAGATGGAGACTGAAGCTGTTCCTATTCGGCCATCTTGCTCCGCCCCCCAGAAATATTTTAAATAGAAATTTAAATAAACATTTGATAGTTTACCTAATAAATGCCATGTTATCTTTTCTTGTTTAGCAGTGTATATTCATTTAAATTGAAGGCCTTGGCTTTGAGGATTGAATTTATCGATGCTGTGAATCTGTTGGTGCATCCCTCTTGACAACGTACTAAAAATCAAAAGTGGTGGCAGATCAGTCTCGTGTAAACACTCTTTTTCCTCATGGTCCACATTGATCTGTCCTCTGGTTTGAAATATCTATCTCCTTTTTCATTTTCACCTGTGCAAGTTCAGAAGTTTTTCATTTCTTGCTTTTAACCAGAATCTTGTCTTTTGTCTCTCCAGAATTCAGCCTTCTCATGTTTACATTTCCCCAAAATGTTCTTACTTCAGAAAAAAGCAAGCCGACTGAGAAGTTTCAGTTTCAGCCAGTCTCTCTCTCTCTCTCCCCCTCCCCCCTCACTCCCCTCCCCCTTGTGTGTGTGTGTGTGTGTGTGTGTGTGTGTGTGTGTGTGTGTGTGTCTCACTCTTTCTGTCTCTGTCTCTTCTTTATCCTCCTGGGTAGGTGGTTCTTGATGAACGAAACTCTTAAATAACCTATTATGAATTCTTCCTGTAAAAAGACATTTAGGTTTCCTGCACTCTTGATAAGTTGCCTTTTTCATTATATCTTGAAAAAAAATAATGGTCTGAAGTCCCACTAACAGATCTTTTTCTATGCATTTTTAGTGATATGTTGATTTTCTTGAAAGAATAATTTGGTGTTTTACAGGTGTGCCATGATTCTTCAGCTCTGGGAACTTGCAGTTATTCAGCTTGGTTAAAGATGAATCAGGTTCTTTAGACTATCCATTGGACAGTGCCTCACCTAGAGATGAAAAGATCCACAGGGCCAGGTGTCAGGGAAGGGGAACATAGCCTCCACCCCACAGGAACCTCCATGCATTCAACTATCAAGAAGCTCCTATATATTTTTATATGACTTGAGTGATATTCTAACTATACTTTCAGTGTTAGGCAGTATTTGCATTTGTATATTTTTGAGTGGCCTGCCTTTTCCCCTTGGTTCTTTGCCTAGTATTTATCTTCAAGGTACCTTCCCTCTTTCATGCTTTTTCTTTTTAGTTCACTTGCTTCTGCTTGCCCAGTGCTAGATAAGAATCACATGAGAAAACAAATACTGATTTAGGAGTTGTGTTCTCTTAAATTGTTTCCTTTTAATTCTCTAAAATGTGGCTTTAAAAAACAGTCTGACAGTTATTCTGGAAACTCACAGAGTGGTAGTGAAGAGCTTAGGAGTCAGGTAGACCCGGGCTTGAATTTAAACTGTGTCACTTAGTAGCTGCTTAACCTTAGGCAAGTTATTTCACTTCTCTGGCTCTGTATTCTCAATTGTGAAACAGAGATAATGTGTAACTCAGTTTTGCCTTAAAGATGAAATGATAGAATGTTTTAAAGTGCTTAGCACTGTATGAGTCATAGACAGTATTCAATAGGTGGTTGCTGATGTTGCTATTATAACATTAACTTTTTAGAGATGAAGGTAGAGGCCAGACATCTTATTTCAAATACCATTGTAACTTTAAAAATCCCAGTAAATGTTGCCTGCTCAGTATACAGTCAAAATTCCCCAAAACAAATCCACAACACAGAAGTGTAGGGTGAGACACAGGTGCATCTGGTGTTTCATAAGTATTATGAGCTTAGATATGGAGTGTTGTAGAAAGAGAATGAAGAGAGGATAATGGAGGAAGGGAAAAACCCAAGTCTTGTTTCTGACTAAATTTTTTTTAAAAAAGAAGATTGGATGACTGCATTGAGGCAATGTGAGGATGGGCAGATTTTAAGTTGTGCAGCTTTTGACACATTTTTATTTTTTGTTATTTTTATTTTCTTTTTGAGATGAGATCTTACTATGTTGCCTAGGCTTTGAAATCCTGAGCTCAAGGGATCCTCCCAGTTCAGCCTGCCAAGTAGCTGGGAATACAGGCATGTACCACCAGGCCCAGCTTTTTCACACTTTTTTTAGTGAATGTAAATATCAAATTGCAATTGTTAGGTGATTGAGAATGGGAAAATCAAAACTTATCCAGATATTAAAAGCATTTTTATAGTCCACTACATTCTCATGATGGATTCTGTACTTTGTTTCAGATTTTTTGTTGTGAGATACTTTAAAAGTGTTAACATTTTATCATGTTACCAGTTTCATCTAGTTTTCCAAAAAGGTTAACTATGTTGTGAAATGTAATTTTGTTTCTTGGGCTTCAGCTTTCTCTTCAGCATCATTCCTTTTGTAGTAGTGATGATTGGGAATCTCGTGCACTCTGCTGATGTTGGCCTTGCAGCCATCTTCCCCAGGATGTTTCTTCTAAATAGCTGGGGGTGCTGCAGTGTTAAACAGTGGATATAGGTTGATAGGGCAAACAGTTTTGGCCTGTTCTAGAACCTTGACTCCTCTGTGCTCTGCTCTGATAAACTCCTGCTCAGTTTGTCCAAATAATACTGCTGACCCAGTGCCTGCAGTAGGTAGGTTGTGAGTGGGGTTTTTTTTTTTTCCTTCAGGGGTGAGAGATTTTTGGTGATCATTGAGTTCGGCCTCTGCTGACCAGGCACAGCTTTCTGCAGCACAGCTGGTGGTGGTGACAGCACAGCCTGTGGCCACAGAAGAAAACAGAACTCCTGTGGTCACCTAAGGATTGAGCCCACTGGGCTGGTGCATTAGTTCAGTGCTCCTGGATTCAAAACAGTTGTAGAATATTGTTCAGGAAGAACGGTAAAATACCCTACATGAAAGAGCCTGCCGTAGGGGTGCCTTCAGTGGTCCAAAATGGCACTTACTTTAGATTCTCCACAATCTGAGCAGTTTATTATACTATGGTGGTAAGGGGAAAGGCTTGGTGAAGGTTAATGTTAAATACATAAGACCAGTGACCCACTGATTTTTTTTAATTGAACACTGAAGATAGATACATTACCTGAGGTGCACGTATGAACACTGAAGATAGATACATTACCTGAGGTGCACATCAGCCAACAAAAGTGGTCAGCATCCCAGTAGGGCCACCCACCCTGAACCCAGAGCAGTTCCAACAGCCTGCCCCATGCAGAACCTCTGTTAGTGAAGTACCGCCTTTGACCCACCTTGCTCAGGTTCCTCACTTGCTCTTAAAAGAAGTTAGTTCTTTGTGACCCAGTTGTGTTTCCAGCTATCGAGAAACTAACACCACTGGGTTTTAGCTGGATAACATTTTTAACACATGTCTGCATTTGCATTAGAATAGCAGAGATCGGAGTACTGATAATCCTAAAGGATAATTGGGCCTGTGTTCACTGGCCTGGAGGAACACATATTTGTGTGAGTGGCCAAGCAGAGCACCACTGACCCCTCCTGCCATTGGAAAGCACAATGGCCTTGCTTCAATGGCAGTGTGTTCTAAATCATGCCATTTTACTTAGTCTTCATTCACTCAGTTATAAATGAGGTCAATTATTCCTGAAAAAAAAATTGGTAATACTTGGATTAAGTAAAAAACTGCACCTGCCCATAGATTTGTCTTAGACTTCTTGAATAAAATGAATGATGTTGAAACGTATAGAATATAGACAAAATTTAGAGAACAGGATGCATGAAGTAAACCAAGTCTCACCTCTCCAGACTTGAATTTGCAACTTCTGATTCTACTATGCACAACAGCATGTATCAGAAAGTGAGATAATTTCTCAGAAATATTAGAAAGTTTTAATTACTGTACTGATGCTAGAGAGCAACCATGAAAGTCATCCTCAATACTAAGTTGCTGGCACTTTTATGGACAGTATATAAGGTAATTTAGTGTATTTTACATTCATGAATAATCAGGGCAGGTTAATCTTGCATATTTGTTTCTAATTATTCTATTTTTACTACTCCCATCATTTCTCTTTCTCCTGCAAGAAGTTGGAATGTCCTAACCACAGTGCAGGACATACACCTACAGAACAGTAGCAAATGAGGGCCCCAGTCAATCCAGTGTTTCTGTAGAGAAAGCAATCACCCTGATAACTGCCGGTGATGACAACCTCGTTGTTTGTACCAGTCAAGGTTTATTATTAAGTGTGCAGAAATTTTCATTTTTGACTCACAAATACGTTTTTGTTCTTTCGTAAACATGTATAATAGCAAAAAATAAAGATAACCCATCCTCATTAAAACCTAAGTTCCATAAAGAAAAGACACAAAGCCTGCTCTGTTTATAGATATTTTGTTTCCCTGAGCAACAGAAAATGCAGTGCTTATTTAACTTAGCAGCAATGCCTTGTAAAAATATAAGCCTGCAGATGGCAATGGCCTCTATTTTTCTTCCACAAGTTTCCTCCAATTCAGAGCCCATGCCTTCCTTCAGCCACAGAGCGCACAACAGTGTGGATAAGATTGAGTCAGCCCTCTTACATTGTTGGCCTAGGGCTATGGAGCTACCTTTGTAGAGTTGTCCACTTTGGAGTTTGAGCATGGGAGGTAGATTCAGAGATGCAAGTATCTGGGAGAGAGCATGCACTCATGAGAAAGTCCTCATATTCTGAGCTCCTATGACAGTTTTGTCTTTAGAAGCTATCTCGTCTCTTAGCAGCTTTGTTCTGGGCAGAATGAATAGCAGAGGGGCAGGAAAGACCCAGAATCTTGGTGCCCAGCCTCCCTGCTTTTACTCTGCTGCTTGATACTGCCTCTAATGAAGGAGCCATTCTCATAGAGCAGTTACTTTGTCTGAGGCCTGAGAAACCTAGAAAAATTTATCATGACTGCTAGACCTGGGCACAGATGGATTTTAGATTAAACTTGGCAGGGACAACAGGCATCTTGGAAACTCCCTAAGGAAGGGTCCAGATCAACAACACTGCAGACACCATATTCCCTTCAGGCAGGCATCCCTATTTTGCTGTACCAGGCATTAATACTCTCTGGGTTGTGGCCTCCAGTGGTCCATTTGACTTCTGAGATATATTAACAAGAAGACTAATATTACCAATGGTAACCGCTCACTTAACAAAAACAAAACAACATACCCCAACATTTATTGTTGCCTTGCAACTGTGCCTTTTTGGCCTCTCTGGGTATCCACTGACATCACTTAAAATGAACCATTTTATTTCTAATTGCTACATGCCAGGTTGGTTTGTATGCATCTGTTTCTCAGCATTCCACAGATGCCACATTACTCAAAGCTGTGCTTTTGTGCATCTTCACAGATTTCTCCCTCCCTACCCTGCACAGCCTCCCTGCTTAAGGTTCTCATGTAGCAGCTGCCTGCATGCCCTGCTGACATCCGTCCACAGCACATGTCTAGCCAACTGAGCTCAACTGCAGTGAATGTGGCTGTAGTGCCAGTGAACTGGCTGTTCTCCAGGACTTTGCCACCCCTGCCTGGCCAGCGGATGTTAAGTGTTTTGTTGAAGAGGGAGATTTAAACCCAGTGAGGGCAAACCAAATTTCACAGATCTATGAAAGGTGCATGATTATTATTTCAGTCTCTATTGTGTGCCTGTTTTGATTCACTCTTATACTGTCTTCTGTCTGCACATGCACGGTACCACCATGCAGATGTTTGGCTAGGTAAGATTTACCTGTTTAAGGCAGGTGGCTTTGATCTTCCTACTTTTCAGTCCTTGGCATTGTTAAGGTTTCAGGGATCATGTGTAAGATCTCAGCAGCTTTCCTGAATGTGTGCCTCAGGAGCGTGGTGGTTGGCATCAGGCAGCATCTGAACAGTATTTATAAAGCATGTTTGATGATGCTTACAACATAATTGAAGGTTCTCTGAGGGCTGGAAACACTTACCTAAGTAAAATAGAGTATAATGAAATCCAGTTAATTGACTTTGCTGTATTGCATTCATCCTGAAAAGTAGACCATCCACTTGGATTTTAAAAACTATGATCATGAAATCCCAAGATGTTAGAACAAATGAGCCAATCATATTTTAGGAACTGTTCTTGATGATGGTTCCTGGAAATAAAGCACTGGACACAGAAGTGACCTGTAGTTCTATTCAAACCCAGGTTCCTCCTTTGCAGCTTAGGGTCCATAAGAATTCTGGTTCTGGTCTTTCTGAAATTGAAGTCTTCCTAGTTGCAGTAGGGGAGGGATCCCCAAAAAGCTTCCAAAGAAGTTAGAGCCCTCATTCCCAAGTTAGTGCCCTGGGCTGGAAATCGTAGTTTAAATTGTCACTCAAATCCATTTGAGCTTTAAATTTCAGTGACAGAAGGCCTCACCTTCAGTTCTCTAACATATACTTGTCTCCAAGTGAAGTGCCTTCTCATCACCCCTCACCTTCTTCCTGGTCCCCTTCCATGTGGATCATTGCAGTCACTTCTAGTTGAAATCTCTGCTACCACCTGACTTCTTTCCAGTCCTATAGCCCAACTAGTCTGTAAAACACAAGTTTTCCAAGTCACCTTAAGGGAAATGCCCAATTGCAGTTGGTGCAGATGGACACAAAAGGTGGCTCAAAGGTTGGGTTAACCCGCATGCTGATAGGAGTTAATGGTGATGCAGAATATTTGTTTACATTTAGTACTACTTTTACAGTGTGTTAGACATGGTTTTTGTAAGAATAGAAGTAGACATTCGTAAAAGCAAAGAATAGTAAGTTCTCTCTGTTTTAAAATAAACTTTTGGCACAAATCCTCAAGACTTTCTGCTCTGTGGTCGTCTATTTATATATTAAGAATGCTGTTCTTATTCTTGCTAAGAAATTTTAAAGACTTTAGGCCTGTAATATACCTCTCTTAGCTTTGCTGTCCACATGTGTTTTGCATAAATCCAGTTAGGCACCTCCCCTTGTAGGAATTCTTTAGCCTAATTAAAAGTTTGAGCCATAACACATGTGAAGGAATTGGACCGCTCTTGGAAGCAACATTTGTCAGATGATGTAAGCAATATCCAATTTGTTAGCTGTACTTACTATGCTTCTGCTATTGCATAGATGCGTATCAACTCATGTAGAAGATGTGTCAAAAGGAATTCCAGTAATGTGTTATCTTTCATTCAATCCATATTTACTTGGTGGCTGGCTTTAACACTTCAGCAGTGCAGAGTCCCTTGACTCTCCTTTTGCCTCTGATTTCCTCCCTCACCTAGGATTAAAAAATATTTTGATAATTTATAAACAAATACTTCCATGGCTGACTAAGGAAACTTGCTATGCAAAGTAAGTTCCATGAATAATAGGGCAAATAATAGTTTTGTAAAATGAAATTATATTCTCATATATAAACTCATATTTTATCAAATCCTGTTTTCCTAAAGTGGGGATACACTTGTAATTTTTAATTGTGCTTTCTAAACTTAAGATCTTCCACTTCTCATTGAAATTTTATGTTAAAATTTTGGACATTCCAAGTATTTTAAACACCTTTTTTATTGGAAATTGTAGCCACTGAGCAAAGTTTGTATCATTCATATACTTAGAACTATTTTAACCTCACCACCCAAACTGCCTTTTTGTCTTTTAATTGTATACACAATTCTGAAAGCATTTTATTCAGTTATATTACCTCATGATGTGTTACTTCAGGACAGTGCTTCTCAACCTTGAGTGTATATCACAATCACCTGGATAGATTGCTAGAAACAGGTTGCTGGGCTCTCTATACCCAGAGTTTCTGATTCAGTAGGTCTGGAGCGTTGCTGATAGTGCTGGACCATACTTTGAGAACTACTGCTTTAGGATTTCTGGTAAATATTGGCCTTTTTTTTTTTTTTTTTTTTTAAGTAATGGGTTTGAGATATAAGAAAACATAGGAAAAGTTTGCCATAGATTTTATAGTTCACAAAATTATATTTAAAGTTCCTTTTTAACTTCCCCTTGTTGTTCTCATAATATTGCATTTTTCTTACTTGATTTAAATGTATTTAGTGCTGACAATATGACTGATATTACTTGGTAAATGAGCAATGTACATTTGCTACTTTAATAATTAGGTCATGAAGGGAGCATTCCAATGACTTTTATACTGTCAACATTGTGTTAGTTATTAGGAAGTCAATATAAACAAGTTCCTATGAAGTACATGGCCCAGGGCCTGACATACTGAACACTGAGTAAATGCTGGAGTGAACAAATGAACAATTGTCCTACTTCCCCGCAGTGTAATAGTTACTCCTTGAAAACTTGATTGATCCAACTTTGAATATATGAGAATTATCTGATTTATTGATCTTTACTGTTTCTTTGCTTCTCATTCTTGTAGTCCTGAGGATGGTTATCTCACTGGCAATTTAGCCCTTCTAAGAGAGGAGACAAGTTAAACATAAAATTAAGTTTTCACTTGTCTCTTGTTAGTAGTACTTAATTATTTACTAGAATAGGTAGTATTCACTTAAAAGTTCTTCGGGGGTTGATTCAGGTGGATTTATTCAAGCTGTCCCTATGATCTTCTAAATATCCTTTAAAAAACAACAACAAATTTATTACCTAATCTGGAACATAAATCAGATACTACTTTTATATCCTTCTTACAAATTCACAGGAATTTCTAGTACTCTGTTATTGCATTCTAACAAAGCTTATTATGAGAGTTCTGAAGATACTGAATATGTTGAAATCTCTTTAGTGCTTCATTTTCCAACTATTTCAATGCAATTTCAGTCATGTTTTGTCTGTTTTTGATGGCTGTCCTGTTGATTAGATAACGGATAAGAGTTACTTTACATTGCCAAGCCATCTGTTTCTATCGTCTTCACAAAGTTGCTTCTTCCAAAGGAGAAAATGGACAGAAGAGCTTAATAGTGTTTTCGGGTGGAAATTAAGAGTTCTATTCCTGTTCTGGGACTGATAGCATGCTTATAGAATTATATTCTGCTCTTGCTTACTTCATGAGGATATTGTAAGAGTTAATTAAATAACTATTTTGAGTGGCTTAAGGCACTGATAGGAAAGGTACTTTGTTAACTATACAGGTTTAGGAAGAGTATGAGTTCTGCCATAGGCATGCTGAATATCTGGGAGGAAACCCTGTTGATGATTGGGAGACATGAAATCAAAACTGAGCTCAGGGATCCAGAATAAAATTTTTAGGGGGTAGCCTAGAAGTGGTCACCAGAGTATTAAGATTCTACCCACCTGCCAAATGTAGGCCTATCAGGAAAACCAAAGACAACCACTAAGGAACTCTTGGAGCTTAGGGGGAATCAGGAGATTGAACCCTAGTCATTTGCCCAGGGCTTCTCTGAGGCCCAGGTTTTTCCTCCTGTACCATGCTGCCTGCTGACAGCTGTTGCATTTGATAAACCAGTGAACAAAGTCTCTTCTGTACTCATGTAGCTTTCTCTTTGAGATTGGGGTAGGGAGGATGAGAGTTGTATTAGGTGGTGGTAATAAGAATTAAGGTGAGAAAGGAAGCAGGGTGGGTGACGGGAGAAGTGAGGGTTTTGGAGTGGCAGGGAAGGGGGTTCATCAGGATCAGAGTCAAGTCAAGGAAGGCTTCTCAGGTTAGGTGACTCAGCAGAAAGAAGGAAAAGATAAAGCTGGGGAGAGGGCATGCCAGGGCCTGGAACTGTAAGTGCAGAGGTAGTGGCAGGGAGGGGTAGAGTGCTGCTGTCCCTGGAAGTACAGGTATGGAGGAGGTGGGGTCTGCAGTGTGCCCACCTCTCTACCAGCAGATCTGGTGAGGAAGATCGTAAGTACACAGGAGGCGCATCCCTCAACTGTGAGCTTCAAGAGCCCTGTTTTGAAACCTTAAGTAAAACATTTGGAAAATAATAAGCCTGAACTTTTTTCCTGCAAGCTATACTGTGAAATGTTAATTTTAAAAAGAATGGTTGTATAAATATGAAGAAAGTACTTTCAAATTAGATGATCAGACTGCGTTTCCTTCAGAATTGTGTTGCTTTGCTTGCACATGGCAACTGAAAGATCCCAGGAGCAGAACTGTGGGCAAGTGATGCCCTGGCTTTGAGCCTTCAGTCACCTTGCTGTGCAGTGCAGTCCTTGATGTTAACTGGCCTTCCTCCAACCTTTAGGAAGTCTCAGTGCGGGTTGTGGTTGAGGAGATGAAGAAGGCCTAAGAGGAGCAGCTCCTGTTTTTTAATTTTTTGTATCAGTGTTCCCTCCCAAGGGTATTTAGGTAAAGGTATTAACAAAATTTAAGAATTTGTCATACAGCTCACTTAGATGATCGCCAAGGTCCTTCTCATTTCTAAAGCTATTTGAAGCTGCTGTTTTCATTAGTCCTAAAGTATATGTTGCTACCATACAATTTAGCCACAAAAATGTTTAGATATGTGTCAAGGACCTCAGGGCTTCCTGACAAAAGTGCTTCTTGACTGATTGTGTATTTAGTACAAGGGCTTCCTTGGTGATAGTTTCCACTCTCTTTAAATACTATTCTGTTATTTTTGAAATCTGATCAAGAAATGACACAATAAATCTCTTCGATATTTATACTTATGCCTACTTTTAACCTTTTAGGAAAACTTTATTACTTGGAATATTCTAAAATTCTGAAATAATTTGGAATATTCTAAAATTCTGAAGAGAATATGAACGGATTGTTAGAATGGAACTTTTACCCAGTTCCCTCAGACTAGTGTTCATATGATATTTTGCCAAGAAGTTCCTATAGAGGTAATTTCACTTTTAGGGTGGATGGGTATTTTTAAAAGGATCATATTTAGTTTGTGGTTATTCATGATTGCACTCACTTTAGAGGATGTGTTCTTGTTAGGTTGCTGGTACTATTTGTCTCTCCTAAATAACAGTGTGGAATTATAAAAAGAAAGGGTGGGAAAATAGTCTTGTGATTCTCCTGGTCAGCATAAAGCCTGTTCCATCCAGCAACTGACTATTTTGTTCTTCCTTTTGCTTTGAAGGCCAAGATGACATGCCCATTAACTTGAATGTTTTTACGTTCTATACCTCTCTCTTCCTCCATATATTTTGCAGTGGTGCAGATATACTGATCCATAAGTGATTGGTGTTACATACTGAATCAAGGTACATGTATTCAACTCTAGAGAGAATTGTTTCTTGGTGTTTTTCACTATGTGACTCACCACTGTCAAGGTATGAAGATGAGTTTATGCTGCTAATGGGGTAGCTTTGTTGTGGTGTAATTTCAGTAGCTGCCCATGGCAGCTGTTAGTCGAAGGTAAATTCAAAGCCAGATGGTTTAGATATCACAGTGGTGAAGATCAACAGAGTGCCGTGAAACGGGGACTCCGTCATGGCAACCTGAGGCTGTTCTAGCTAACTCTTTCTGATGTGTTTCATCTGTCTCTTTCCCAGTTCAATCCCTTGCTTACCTTTCCCCATTTGAAAAACTCTACTTTTGGAAGGAGAATGGATTGCAGGTCTTGACAGAGACTTGGACTCTTTACTTCTTGGTTTGTTTTTTTTTTAATTTTTAAAAAAGTTTCAGGTCTTTTGTGACCATCACATTACTGAAGTTAACATTGATGTCTTGCTCAAACTTATTTTGTTTCTCTCACACATTTCAAAAAACCGAGTTAATACATTGAATTGAGCAGTCTGATAAGAAGGTAGTGTGTGGAATCTCCGGGTCCACAGAATTTCTTTGAGTGTGGATTGCTGTGTAGGAAAAGCCCTCTAAATTTTTTCTGCTGGCTGAATGTAGAGTAATGTGACCCTGTTGCTCTCCATGGTGGGCTTTCAATATTCCTGGATTCATTGCCAGAAGTGGACTTCCTTTACCTCTGCTCTGCCACAGGGTGGCTGTTGCCTTTCTCCTTTAATAAGGTACATTGAGTTTGCGCCACTCAAAGAGCATTTCATCCTTTAGACATTCCACACGGGACATTGAAAATAGAAATGAGGCCGGGTGCAGTGGCTCACGCCTGTAATCCCAGCACTTTGGGAGGCCAAGGTGGGCAGATCACCTGAGGTCAGGAGTTCAAGATCAGCCTGGCCAACATGGTGAAACCCTGTCTCTAGTAAAAAAAAAAAAAAAAAAATTAGCTGGGCATGGTGGCGGGTACCTGTAATCCCAGCTACTCGGGAGGCTGAGGCAGGAGAATTGCTTGAATCCGGGGGGCAGAGGATGCAGTGAGCCGAGATCACGCCATTGCACTCCAGCCTGGGCAACAAGAGCAAAACTCCGTCTCAAAAAAAAAAGAAAAAGAAAAAGTGAAGGAAAGTTAGAAACCACTGCATGTCCTAGGCAGTTCCTAACTCCCATGGACAATTCTAGCATGGGTTTTATAATAGTTTATAATGGACATATAGGTAGAAAATTGATACCAAGAAACCCAGCTGCTCCTAGAATACTAGTAGTAACTCAGAAAGAGTAGAGAATTGTCGTACTGTAAAATGAGCAGATTGCCTTTTCACTTTCTTTTTCTGCCCCATCAAAGTGCCAGCTTGCTCCATCTTTGCTAAACATTAGATTAAATGTCTTATTTATCATGGTACCTCTGATGTTCAAAATTGCATATGCTGCTGTAATTCTTATGAATTGTGAGCATACATTCTTCTGCATAAACAGATGGTACTGTTAACACAGGCTTTATAATCCTAGTAGGGTGGACATCAAAATTTTATATTTCTACTATTACCTTAATTGTAGAGAGATTCTGGGGTGACTGTGGAAAGTCATCTAACATGTGTTCTCTTTATTTGCACTGCCGGGGTTCTAAATATTTATTAATCATTATTTACTTATACTCTGTAATGCCATACTTTATTGGTGAATATTCCATCTTTTGGAGGGCGTTAGATAGACTTTCTTTAGTATCTAAGAGAAATATCTACCTATCAGTGAATTTCAAATTATAGTTTATGATCTTCAGATTAATGAAAAGCAAGTTTCCACCCTCACCCTCACCAAAAATTAAAATGACACAAAATGCATCTTGGGAACATCACAATAGTTTAAACTGAGAATACTAATTTTTTGAGATTTGATTATGTCACATTTGACTTAGATTCTGATAGATTATGAATTTGTAATCACTTCAATTTTATATACAGAAATTATCTTTGCACTCTGAATAAAGTATCAAGCAAAATTTTAAAAGTAACAATATTTTAAAAGATGTAAATTTGAGATATTTTACCGTACACTTTTAGAATCATCAAATGCTACTTCGATTTTTTCATCAAATCGGAACAGATATCTATATTTTTATTGGCAACAATCAAAACAGTCTATGAGGAAATGAAACAATCCAGTCTTTCATTTTCTTGCTCATTTAATCTAAACAGGTGATGTTTCAGTATATTGAGACATAAGACAATCAAGACTTTGTTAACAGCTTTCTAGATTATTGGTAGAATTATAGCTCTGATTTATAGCGTCACATTAAAAGTACACCTTTGTGTACGCTAGGTCTGCAGGTGATGATATAGAAATACTAGCATGGGCCGGGCGCAGTGGCTCACGCCTGTAATCCCAGCACTTTGGGAGGCTGAGGCGGGTGGATCACCTGAGGTCGGGAGTTTGAGACCAACCTGACCAACATGGAGAAACCCTGTCCCTATTAAAAATACAAAATTAGCCAGGCGTGGTGGCATATGCCTGTAATCCCAGCTACTCGGGAGGCTGAGGCAGGAGAATTGCTTGAACCCGGGAGGTGGAGGTTGCAGTGAGCCAAGATCACACTACTGCACTCCAGCCTGGGCAACAAGAGTGAAACTCTGTCTCATAAAAGAAAAAAAAAAAAAAGAAATACCAGTGTGACCACACTGTGACACAGGTTGTGTTATCTCCTGTTAATGGAATGTAGCTTCCTTGACTTGTGGTTATTTCCCTGAATTCTTCTTTTAAGAAATTCAGAACCCTCACCTAAAAGGAAAGAAGTTACCCAAATAGGAAGATTGAAAATGAAATCGGATTCTTTCTGACATTTTTGCTGCCAACTAATGAACAAAAGACTTCATTAAGGAAGCAGGTTGTTCAGTGGTTCTTTGTGTCTGAATATGACTGATCTAATATATTAAACATTTTTCTGTAAGTGTAGCAGTATAGTGCCAGTTTCTATTTTCAACTCCTCAAATAGTAAAACCAGTTCTGTCAGCAGGCATTTTATTAAATGCCTCAGAACATGTGTTAGACATTTTAGAAAATACAGACATAGAAGACAAGGATCTTGGTCTTATTAAACTTAAATCTAAAAAGATGTGGGAGCATTTTAAACAGCAAATACAAGTGGGTGAAAATGAGCATTCCGTGTTGCTAAGACTTGAACTAGATTGGTTGGACTAGAGGAGTGAGTCATGGAAAAAAGGCAATTTCTGAACACATTAATGAATGTCTTCTTAAGGATGAGGCACTTGCAGAGGGCCTGTGTGTCAAAGGAAGAAATGGTTTGGTGATTCAAGTGGTAGTGAAGTTGTTTGACGCTTGCGGGCTTTAAAATGACCGGAAGAGCAGGGCTGGAGCTCCAGGAGGACTGGGCTGGACTAGGCTGATGGGTTAGGGTGAGTTCACTTCCACTGCCCAGGCAGCTGATAGAAGGCATGAGAACAGACCAATTCTAGGGCAGCTATGTTGAAAGGAAACTGCTTTCAGCAAGAATGCCCACGTGCCCACCATTTGGGGACAAGCAGATGCAGAGGGACCCCCTTCCAAATTTACACCTAGCTTTTGCCCAAGATTTCTTTAGTGATCTCTACCACTGCACCTGCTCTACTTTTCTGTCACTATTCCTCAAAGTGCAGCTCAATTCCTGTTGTGCCAGACCACAGAGTGTTAGGGGAAGGCCTCTCTGAGCCTGAGTATGGTGAAGGAAGAACCCTGGAGAGAGCTAGGCTGGAGGGAGCATGCAGAGCTCTGCCAAAACCCACGTCAGGGGTTGAGTGCGGTGACTCACACCTGTAATCTCAGCACTTTGGGAGGCTGAGGCAAGCGGATCACCTGAGGTTAGGCGCTCAAGACCACCAGCCTGATCAACGTGGCAAAACCCTGTATCTACTAAAAATACAAAACTTAGCCAGGCGTGGTGACACACACCTGTAATCCCAGCTACTCGGAAGGCTGAGGCAGGAGAATCACTTGAACCCAGGAGGCGGAGGTTGCATTGAGCCAAGTGGCGCCACTGCACTCCATCCTGGGGGAGAGAGTGAGATTCTATCTCAAAAATAAATAAATAAATAAGTTAAGTTGGTGCTCTTTATTTTCTGTACATAGTGTATTATGTATCAAAAGTGTGATTTTGGTTAAACAGTTTTATTTGAATCTTATAATATACCATTACTACAAAACAAATGTTCTATCCTTTGAAAGAAATTAGTAAATGGGAGAATTTTCTTTAATTTTGAAAAATTTAATCTGGTATTTATCTGATGTACTATATTTGCTCAAGTAACTGTCACCTGACTTAATTTCCTTCTAGAAAACAGTGACAAATTGTATTTATCAGAGAGAGAAAGGGAGAACCCAGCCAACCAATTAGGAATAAATTTTCAAAATGAAATATTTTTGATTTGCAGTTTTATTTTTGTACAAGCTTTCATGTAGAACATGATTATTTACCTTCCTCTGACTATGAAATGGCATTTAAGTTTTACACATGAAGTAGAAGCACAAGCAGACACAAGCTAGTCATGAAAGATACCCTACTCTGAATCAGCCCATTGGGTGTTTAAGAAAAAAAAATGCTGAGTAAACCATATTGTCCTAAAAATGGGTTGTATTAAAGCCAGCAAGAATGGTATGGCATGAATCATAACTCAGTTTTTTAAAATGTTATGGTATACCTTGTCTAGAGAGTATTTCTGGTTGCTTAGAGCATATTTGAAGATAATTATATTACATACACATTTGCATGCATGTATGCTCTTGGGATGACCAGACTAGAAACAAACTACTATTATTTTAATAAGGGCAGGCTTTATTTTAAAATATACAAAATTGGAGTAATTGCCTACGTCGTTTCTAGATATCATGGAATACTAAACCCAGGTATCTTGGTTCTTGGATTTGAAATTGCACTTTAGGTGAAATGGAAATACACTGCCATGAAAACAAAATTTTTAAACAGATTATTAGACACAGGTGATATCTCAGAATTAAGGCATTATTTTGGAAAAGGTGATTTAAACCCATGAATATTGAAAGAACAGAGATTAACATGCTCGCGGTGGTGATACAGTGCATGAGCATAGCCATTGCACAACTGTGGTAGAGATTTGTGGAACGGTTGACATCTGCAACATTCTCAGCCAGCTCTGTCAACTAGTGCAGATTCTGACTGACAAGCTGTGGTGTGCCCATGTGGCATGGAACACAACTCCATCAGCTGTCCCACTGTACACTTGTGAATGAGCATGTAGCTGTTTTCATCATGTTCTAAAGTGACTAATAGACATATATTACCCATGGTGACCAACCTTTTCATTTGTATAGGTTCATATTAACCCTTTCTTAAACTTTTGAATTGGAATAATCAGCTAGATTATTGTCTGTGGAGAACAACCACCATAGTGACCAGACCTCCCTAAAGTCACATCACGGAGCTTTGAAGTCACTGCAGTCCTGAGCCTGTCCTTAGTTTTACAGTTCTCAGAACCTGGAGTAATATATAAACCAGAACACAAATTTATTAATTCATAATTACCACAATGTCCATATTTGCCAAATACACTTCTCCTTTCTATGATCAGGTGACTGTTGCCATTGTGAACTTAGAATCTTGTCAAAGGGGAAGACGTGTTTGCAAGAGAGTTCATCTCAGGACCATCTCTGTCCCTGAGAGCAAAGATCTTTCTTGTAATCTCACTTGTTTTTACTTCTTTGGGGAGGGCAGGAATCTGGGTTTTCCTTTTCTGTGTTTCATACTAACTAACCTCTTCTCCAATTGTGACAACAATCACATGTGATAAGTCATAATCATCATCTGATTTTGGTCTACGTGTTAAGAGTCTGTTCCTTGATGATAGGTTGGAGCTCTTGGGGGGATACTGTTACTGATTCTTAGTTTATATAAGTCCACCCATTTCCAGTCTTATCCTCATTTTATTGATTTTTCTAATTTTCTTCTCCTAGAAGCAACCTTGTGTCCTTTCACTTGAGGTTTTGAGGTGATGCTTCTACCTGTGAGGATACTGAAACGAGGAGGATGGCAATACCCGAGAACATCTTCCTAGTGTCCTTAAGTGGCCCACTTAGAGAAGGAAGGACGAGGTTTCCTAGGATTCGATGCATGATTGTATCCCCCAGGGATTTGGCACATGAAGGAGAGGAGAACATTGTTTTCTTTTACAGATGTTGGAGATTTCTTTTTTTTGATGTCTTTAAAGTCTTCTTTTCCTCACAGTTGCTTCCTAGCTCCTCACCGGGCCTTCCAGACATTTCCCCAGTAGTCCTAAGTTGACACCATCTAACTTTTACTCTCCTAACTCCAGGTCACATTACCTTCACTGGGACCAGTGAAACCTGATTCAGTTTGACTCTTTGCCTCAACTGTCACCATCATCTTAGGCAAATTTAAAGGCTGTGGAGACATTTCATGTCTTTCCTTGCGCTTATTATTGTTCCTTCGGCTTCTCATCTCCAGAGTTTTCTTTCTCTTTTTCTCTCCCACCCCACTTCTACCCCAATTTTAAACTGTTGGCAGTCTCTGAACGTAGCACATTGTGGTGTTTTATGCCTCTATGTCTTTGTAGTAAGTCTCATCTTCCCTGACGACCCTGCTCTCCCGTGCGAAGTTGAGCTCCCCTCACTTCTGTGGTGGTATATTTTATGCATGTTTACTCTTGCATTTATCACACTATTTTTACTCCTTTGTTCCTGCTAGACAGCTCTTTCAGAATCATAATGGCCACAAAACCTAACACCATCTGGTGTATAAATGTGTTTTCATTGAAAACACAGATATGTTGTCATGCCTTCCCTCAGTTTGTTTCATGCTCCCATTGAACAAACACTTTCGAACACCTACTGTGTTTCGGGCACTTTCTGGATCTGCTGAGAATGCAGTGGCAATCCAGAGGAAAATAGTCCCTCCCATTACTGAACCAAGACTGTATGGTTAGATTGCAGAAAAGTAAATAAGTTATCATCCAGTCCATTGCATTCTCCATCTGTGATCAACAAAATTCTAGAAACTTTGTAGTGGTTGTTATTTTTTCTTGTACTTTCTTCAAAAAGCTGTTTGGAGATGTTAAGTGTGAAAATTTGTCTCCTTGAAAACAAAATATAGTATTAAGCACACAGATTCTAAATGGAATAAAGGAGACTGAGAGATAACCATCATTCCTCTATCCTGCTGAAGACTGGACAGAAAGAAAGGGTGTTATCACAACTGAGAATCTATGGTACTTTTTTAAAAAATATCTTAAAATCAGAGTTTTTTTTTTTTTTTTTTTTTTTTTTTTTTTTTAACTCTAAAGAGCTACTTAAAAAAATTGCAATTAGGCCAGGTGTGGTGTCTCACGCCTGTAATCCCAGCACTTTGGGAGGTCAAGGCGGGTAGATCACCTGAGGTCAGGAGTTCAAGACCAGCCTGGCCAACATGGTGAAACCCCATCTCTACTAAAACTACAAAAATTAGCCAGACATGGTGGCATACGTCTGTAATCCCAGCTACTCTGGAGACTGAGGCAGGAGAATTACTTAAACCCAGGAGGCGGAGGTTGCAGTGAGCCAAGGTCGTGCCATTGCACTCCAGCCTGGGTGACAGAGTGAGAGTGTCTCAAAAAAAAAAAATTGCAAATTACTCAATGCATCGTTGCTTAAATCAGCATTATTAAGAGACTTTAAACATGTATAAAATCAACACTTCTGATATTATAATTCAAAACTGTTGACTTTGCTTTTTTTGCCTGTGCTTTCAGTAAAGTAACTTATAAATTAACGTCTGTATAAACTGGATATGTTTTAGGCAAATTGTTTATAACCCAGATGGGGAATTTATCTGTCAACCAAAGTACCAGAGTGTACAGTATACCAAGGTCATTTCCATGTGAGTGTCCATGAAACAAGAATGAAAAACTAGCTAAAACTTGCACCTGGCCTGGAGTAGGCTGGGCTTTTTTTTCTGGAAAATCATTTATTCATTTACTTTTAAGCTAAGTTGTCAAGAAATGTAAGCCAGATATGGTGATGTGCACCTGTAGTGCCAGCTACTTGAGAGTCTGAGGGCTCAAAAATTATTTGAGCCCAGGAGTTTGAGTCCAGCCTGGGCAACATAGCAAGATCCTATCTCTTGAAGAAAAAAAAGAAAAAGAAAATAATTGCTACCCAGCCTTCAGCAAAAACAAAATTTCATGTTTTTGGTGTCAGGAATCTTTATTGAATAGAGCTTTAATTTTTCTGTACCATTTCTTAAAAGTATTAATGTTTTTCTTTAATAGATAAACATCAGTGGAAAAGCTGAGGAAAGCCAAATTGTGAAGGATGGAACAATGTCTCTTTCCATCTACATTTGCTCATGAATGATAATGATTATCATATTGTGGGATTTCCCAAAGTATGTTCCTCTGAATGTTAATAGGTGATCCTCAATAAAAATGGGGTTGGCTGGTCTGGTGGTGCACACCTGTAATCCTGACACTTTGAGAGGCTGAGGTGGAAAGATTGCTTGAGGCCAGGAGTTCAAGACCAGCCTGGCTAACATAGTGAGACCCTGTCTGTACAGAAAATTTAAAAATGGGCTGGGCGTGGTAGTGTGTGCCTGTAGTCCTACCTACTAGAGAGGCTGAGGTAGCAGGATTGCGTGACCTAGGAGTTCAAGGCTGTAGTGAGCTATAATTGTGCCACTGTACTCCAGCCTGGGTGACAGAGTGAGAACCCATCTCTTTTTTTTTTTTTTTTTTAATACACATGAGGGTCTCTGGTTAATAAATGTTGAGATGTAGGGTTAGGTGAGATTAAACAGGTTCATTTTTTTCATGATTTCTCGGAGTCTTTATGATGCTCCACACCAGTGCTTCTCAAAGCTGAATGTGTATAGAAAACACTGGGGATCTGACCCACATGTGAAGTCTGATTTCTTTGGTCTGGGGCGGGCCTGAAGTTCTGCATTTCTTACAAGTTCCAAAGTGCAGCCTACACAACTGGCTCACAGATCACACTTTAAAGTAACAAGATTCTTAGGGATTTTCAAGAGGAACCATGTTCTGCCACATTTCCCAGACTTGCTAACCATAGGAACCTCATTTTGAGATGCTGGAAGTTGTCCATGGAGCACATTTGAGAATTTTAAATTGAATCTTTAAAATTACAGATGAATTAATGTATAATTTAAATAGAAGTCTCATGCAGATCTTCTAAGTTATGATTGGCCAAACAGCCCCATGTAAATCCCAAGACACTGAAAAAATCATTTAGCTAGTTCATGTAGAAGGAAAAACCATTATGGGCTAAAAAGACAACCGCTAGGTAAGAAAGCAAGTGCACTGGATTATATACTTTCCTTTCTTTTTTTTAATGAAACGGAGTTCCTCTCTTGTTGCCCAGGCTGGAGTGCAGTGGTGCAGTCTTGGCTCACCACAACCTCCGCCTTCTGGGTTGAAGCGATTCTCCTGCCTCAGCCTCCCGAGCAGCTGGGGGATTACAGGCACTTGCCACCACGCCTGGCTAAGTTTTTGTGATTTTAGGAGAGACGGGATTTCACCATGTTGGCCAGGCTGGTCTCAAACTTCTGACCTCATGATCTGCCCACCTCAGCCTCCCAAAGTGCTGAGAGTACAGGCGTGAGCCACCACCCCCAGCCTACTTTTATTTTTAATGACCTTATAAATATTGTTAAATATTCAAGTCTTTAAACAATTTTACTTTGTTGTTACTGCCTCTAGTAATTCACATATAAATTGGCGTATTTGTAAATCCCCATGTGTGCTCTGCTAGTGATTTCATTAGTCTTTAATCTTTGTTAACACTAGTATTTGATATGAAAAACTAATGATGAAAACAAATCTTTTATTTAAACAGATTGAGATTTGATATGGTTTACCATACCCTAATTACAAATGACATAAAACAGCAGTCTAGGGAGGTTTTTAGAAATCTGTTGAACCTAAAGCAAATTAAAAAAAAAAAAAAAAAAAGCTGAATAAAATTAATTACTACATTATAGATGGGCTTTTTCCCACCTGGGTCCTTCTGCCCCACCTAGAATAGTGTCTTCATTTATGCATTTCTGTTGAAATTCTTTTGAGCCCCTGCCATCTGTTTCAGCTCTTATTTCCTCATTTATCTCACACTGCATTTTATTGTAATTTGTTAATTTGTCTTGTGCTTTTCAGATTGTAAGTTGGATGGGATTTCAGGGTCTTATTTATCTTTGTACTTTTACACCTGGTTTATAATGTGGTTGATACATAAGTAGATCAATAATACATTAAATAAATACTATTGTTATAAGATAATTCTGGGTAGTAGCATGTGCCTGTACTCCCAGCACTTTGAGAGGCCCAGGCAGGTAGATAGGTTGAGCCCGGGAGTTTGAGACCAACCCTGGGCAACATGGTGACACCCCGACTCTAGAAAAAAAATATGAAAATTAGCTCTGTGATGTCGTGCACCTGTAGTCCCAGCTCCTCAGGAAGCTGAGCTGAGAGGATTGCCTGAGCCTGGGAGGTCAAGGCTGCGGTGAGCTAAGATCCCACCACTGCACTCCAGCTGGGGTGACAGAGCGAGACCCTGTCTCAAAAAAAAACCAAAATAAGATAATTTCGTACATCAAATATTATACTGAAAAAATAAGTTTAAAACTTTTTTCTGTATCCCTGTCATCTGCTGATGGTTATTTCAGGTAGTATTGACTTATTCAGGGTATAACAAGCCATCCTAAATCTCAGTGGCTCAAACAACAGTGAGTTTTTAAGTTGGCAAGGAGGTTCTTCTGGTCTGGCCTAGGCTCAGTCAGGTGCCTGCAGTCAACTGGTGACTAGGTCAGGGCAAGACTAAGATGGCCTGTCTTACATATTCTGAGGTCTTGGCTGGAATGGCTGTGATTGCTGGGCTGTGTATACATAGCGTCTTTTAATCCCAAGTTCTGTCACAGCTTAGTGATCTCAGGGTTTCAAAAGAAGCTGTTAGTCCTCTTAAGATTTAGACTCAGATGTTGCACAAGATCACCTCTGCCACATTCTGTGATCAAAGCAAGTCACCTGGCTGGCCCCAGATTCCAGGGTTGGGGCAGTAGATGCTCCCTCCTCCTGCAATTTTGAGAGCCACAAAATTGCAGTCACCTGGAGTTACTGTCTACATATTTCTTCCCCCGAGATAAATAAAAACACTAGTATCATTTGCCTTTTATCAGCTCCTCACTCCTCTCATGTTGATACTACACAGAAGGTATGTAGGTTTAATCTTCGGTTTTCCTAAATCATTTGCTTTGCACTGTTTTTTTGTGTCCTAAACCTTCCTTTGTCATATTTGTTATTTTGCTGCAGAATTTCCTTTTATTCAGCATTATGGTTGGGTGATTTTGGTTACAGAACTTTGTTTTGTTGAAACAAATTCTCTGAGTCCTGGTATGTCCTAAAATACTCTTTATTTTGCCTTCATATTTGAATCATAATTTTTGGTCAGTACTTGGAAGCTATTGATAAATCTGTAATTGAGAAGATGTGTGATGCTAATTTGATTTTATTTCTTTTTTCTCTATAGTAACATATATAACTTTTGCTTTATCCTTGGAACCTAGAAATGTCACTGGCTTGGTCCAGGTGTAGCTTGTTTCATTCATTTTATTCACTTATTGTCTCATTTTAAGTGATTTGTTTTCAGCTCTGGGAATTTTCATTTCTTACTTCTTGTAGTATTTCTTCTTTTTTCTCTTTTCCAAGATCTTGGAGTAAACAGATGTCATTCCTGCGTCTGAACTCTAGTCACCAAACTGTTCTTTTATCTTTTTGTAAAATCTCTCACTCTTTTCTGTTGTTGTTTCTGAGAGATTTATTTAGGTCACTCTTATGAAATACTCTGTTTTAAAAAATTCATTTTGCTATTCATCTCACGATTAAGACTTCTTTTTTATCCTGTAACTTTTTCTTCAAGGTTTCTGGCTGCTTCTCTTTCCTACATACAATTCTTAGTTTTAACACTAGGATATTAGTTCTACCTATTCTACTTTACTTTCTTCTGTTTGGGGAATTTGGTCCCTCCTGGGTATCAGTGTCTGAGGCCTGCTCTGTCTGAATCTCTTCTCTGCCAGTGACAAAATGCTTGGGCACTTGCAGGGTAGGCGCTGACCATCTAGCTGCACTCTCTCTCCCCTTGATTATCCTGACATTGGCCCGAGGCCTGAGAGCCTCAAGTCTGGGATCTACCAGACTGAGCCTTGAGCTCTCTCACCCAGTGTTCCACCCTCTAAAGCCAGCCTTTGCCTCTTTGTGTTATGGTTTCCTCTCGTTGCCTTACCAAAGGTCTATAGCAGTTACCTTTCTGACATTTTGGCACACTGATGACATTTTTTAAATCTCCAGGCTAATTTTCTTAAGAATGAGAAAGTGCCTTTTCCATTATTTCATGGAGTTGTGAGTTGGAGAAAAGTTGAAATTTGTGCTCATCTTGCCTTTTGATCCAGTTTCCCCTATCAGAGTTTTAATTACATTCTTACTCTATTGATTGCCTCCATCCTATCTTGGTATACTCTTTAACATTCCAGATATAGCTCTGAATATGTCATGATTTTCATTTCTTCTCCTCCTAGCATCTATGGTGCTATAAAGGATCCTGAATCCTCAAAAAGAAAAAAAAAATGAACCTGTAGTACTTTTCAAAAAAGATTTTCCTTTTTTCCTCTCTATAAGAAGTAAGATATTTTGGGGAAAGGTTGAAAATGCCCATATGTAATTCATATTTATCAAGATAGAATTTCCAGTTTTCATTAACCATTTTGCAGTGCTTTCCTTGTGTTATAGAGGCCAAGTCAATGCTGCGTAAGGCCAGAGGAGCACCATTCATGAAAGACACAATGTGAGCAGCCCAGGATGCCAACAGTGTTGACTCTGGTGTTATACGTTAACCGTGTGTTTTATTGTCAAAAATTCTTATTGAATGTTATATAGGGCTGAGGGCATTATATTTTGCAACTTAAACCACTTATTATTGAAGTGGATTCCTTCTAGGCATTTATGCATCATAAAATTATATTTAATCTAGTTTTAAAACAAGAAGTAGTTTAATTCTATTGAAAGTGGATAATCTTTAGTATTTAAGTTACTAAATACTATTCTATTTATCATCATTGAACTGTTCTAAATTATTTGATTTATAAACTGCATTTAATACTATATCATGTTTATTCCACTATATTATTATTTTTCCATTTTATGAGAAAACTATGAAAATACATCAAATATGCATACAATTAAAAAATTCTGAAAAGCAAGCACATCTGTGTAACTGCCACCCATGTCACGCCGGCGCTTTAGAAGTTCTTCATGTGCCCCTCTGAGATCACAGCCCCCTCTCTCCACGGAGGTAGCCACTCCTCTGACTTTGGTGATGGTCATTTCCTTGCTACCTATGCATGCATTCTTAGTAAGCATAGTTGTGTTTTGCCTGTTGTAGAATTTTACATAAACGGAATCCCACTGTTTGTGTTCTTTTGCACCTTGCTTCTTTTATTCAGTATTATTGTTGACAGTCATCCTTGTTTTATAGAGCTTTGGTTCATTGATTTATTGCTATAGATTAAATACGTTGAATGAATATATTACATTGTATTTATCCATTCTACTGTTAATGGGCACTTGAGTTGTTAGCAACCTATCGCTTTCACAAAGAGTGCTGCCGTGAACATATTTCTATAACTCTCCAGGTGCCCATGTACAAGAGTGTCTCTACTTAATCAGGAATGGAATTACAGGGCTACAGAATGTACATGTCATCAGCCGCACTAGATAATGCCAAAATAGATTCCAAGGAGTCGTTGCCCTTTACACTGTCATCAGTAGCATGGGATAGTTACCATTGTTCCACATCCTCACCAGAATTTGATACTGTTTTGCCATTCTGGTGTTTGTGTATTGACTACTCGTTGCAGTATTAATGTTCATTTTTCTAATTACTAATAAGGTTGAGAACTTCATTATTGGTCATCTAGATTTTCTCCTCTTTATACAAACCTTCTGCTTAATTTTTTTTACCAGATTACCTTGCAGTGATATTTCTAGTGAAAAATAAACTCGTAATCAAAAACATTTAACTACTATGCATAGATTATTCTCTTGAACTACTATGCTGTTTGGCATAGAGCTCTTTTCTAAGCAAATTCTTGCCAAGACATTTGAATTTTTTTATGAACCGCCTGATTAGAAGGTTAGTATGCAGCTACCTCTAATCCTTCTGAAGAGTTGCAGCTTTTGGATATATTTCTATTTCCAGGATATTTTAAAAATATAACTGCAAAAAGTTTATCTGATACTCCTTTTAGAATTCTAGACTCGATGCCATATGCTCCTGAAGATGTTTAACTTTTCAGGCAAATTCTTAATTTCCTAGTACTTCATTCTTCTGCAATATCTGTTCCAGTTTCATTATAAGTAAAACAAAGAGAAACTTATCTTTGCTATATGATGATACGCTTAGCAATTTTTTCTACTTATTACTGTTAAAATATTTTGTTCATCTAATGCCTATTTTCTACACTTTTATTTGACGTTAGTATCTTTATTTTTTGAATCAAATTTAAATATTCACACTTTCTTTAACCTTTATTTTTTATTAATTTTTCTTAGGCATTATTATTTTGTCATATCAGTTTTGAAATTGTGTTTCTCATCAACATTTTTTGAGTGTTCATAATGACAACTATATGTTGTACTCCAGACACCTAAATCGAGATAGAGAAAAATAACTGGAGTCCAACTTATTTTTCTAAAAAGATAAAATAAAGTGTACTTGGTATGCTTTCACCAAAAATTATTAGTAAGGCGAGTAGAAGGGAATTAAGTAGAGAAAAATCCAGTATTTACTTGATTTTCCATCTCTGGAAGATTTAAGACAGATGATTTTGTGGACTATTATCAGCTGTGGTAAAAGAGATTATACATACTGAATAATAGGTTACACCTATATATTACATCTATAATATGCCAAGAAAGCCTTCAGTAGTCATACTAGAGTATATGTGGTCTGCAGCCTTGAGCAGAAAAACTGCCTGTTAATCACTGATAGTTGAATATAAGATTAAGATACATGCATGCGTATACACACAATTATACTGCCAGTTTCACATATGAGCCTCTTTGTGTTCAATAAAGATTATGATGAAAATGCACAGCTGTTCATAGTCAACCCTCCTCTAAAACTGTGAGGATATCATACTTAATTCACAATATTTATCTTGCTGACTCTGCTTCCCAGGACCAATGAACCCAGAGGAGGCTTAGAAGCCTCAAAGGAGTTCAGTCTAATGGTATGATTTAAAAAAAGAGACCTGGGCAAAGAAAACATTTATTAAGTAAAGGCTAGGATAAAATGAGAACACAGATATGCATACCCACACGTGTAAGAGCTGGTCAGATTCATCTGAGCTTTGTATAGCCAAAGAGAAAACCAGCTAATGCTACAGTTGCCAATAGCATCCACCATTCCCTTAGGAAAAGCCTAGGTCCTGGCTTTCAGATGGCTGATACAGAGACAGTGTGACACAGTAGACAACATTCTGAAAAGTCCTGAGGAACATTCACATCTGTTTAGAATCTAGAACTTGTTTAATCTTAGTGTGGGCCTCAAGGTTTAGAGTTTCCTGTTTCTGCCACACACAGTGCATCATCCCTTCTACACTATCCCTCCTGCAATCGTCATCCAGACTCTGATTAAAGATCTCTCATCATGGGAGTGTGCCACCTTCAGAGGCAATCAGTTCTTGAAATTTTAAGCATTTGACTATTAGCTCCAAAAGGAAAGCCCTCCGTTATTGTTCCAACCTTTAATTTTGATTGCAAATATAAAGACAGTAATAATATATTTTAATACACATTTGTTACAAAACCATTAATTTTTAGTCTGGCTCTTGGGATTATAATCTAAAAAGCCTCCTTCAGAGGCTTATAGGCATCTGCTTGTCAATGCTGGATTTCTCTTCTTCAGGTCAAATTTTCTCTTCTTGTTCCATTAACTACCACTCTCATGTCTCCCAGTGAGCTTTGAGCTCATAAAGAGCAGGAGCTATGTCATTCACATCCTCCCTGTCCCCTTGCCTGGAAATAAATGACTGGATCCCTTTAACATCCCACTCATCATCTCTTGAATGGGTACACTGTGTCCATTCCTGTTAATGTGCCGCCCTTATCTGGAAGTAGTTATGTCCCAAGGAGCCTGAAGGAAAGTTGTAAGTTCACTTATGCCCTTCCTATCATCCTGATGACTTATATCAACACAGCATAAGATCACCTTAGGTTTGGGCAGTCTTGTTTCACTTATGATTCAGTCATTTTGCTCTTGAACCTGAAATGCCCACATTTATTTCCCAATATGCTGCTGAGCTAACCTAAATACAGGACCTTGTATTTATTCCTGTTGGTTTAAATCTCATCAGAGGCAGCTCATTACTGCAGTGTAGCAGTATATTTTTTGTATTTTAATTTTATCTCCATCTGGTAAATTCAGTATTCTTCATCATCATTGAAGAACTTGTGTATGACTTGTATTGATATCATGGTTAAAACATTTGGTGGGGTTGGGTCAAGGTCAGAACTCTGGCATTACATTAGAAACCTGTATAGATTGATGTATTTCATTCAACTGTTTACAGATTGTTGAAGTCAGCAGTTGCCTTTATTCCAGCCCCATTTCTATGTTAATGACAATGTCATGGGGGACTTCTAATATCATATACGCCCCACTAGAGTTTGGGCACCACTGCATGGTTACACTGCCACAGACAGATATTAGACCAGCTTAACATGACTTTTCTTTGGTGCCCCATTTTATTTCTCACAAATCACCTCTTGGATAAAATCCTTTAAAGAATCTCACCCAAGATCTGTGTCTAGCTCTGTAGTTTGTAATGTGAAGAGTCTACCTTCCCTTTTTCCAAAAACAGCCATGGCATTTTCCTCCTTCCAGTTTTCTGGCATGCCTTCATTCTCTGTACCCTCAAAAATGATTCAGCAACCTATCTGTAAGTTTTCCCAGTTCTCCTGAATGTGATCACTCAAATCAGGCAAATTGAGGTCACTGAGGGAAGTGTGAGGCCTAATTTCTCACAGTCTCTTTACAATATAAGTCCTTTTTTTTTTTTTTTTTTTTTGGCTAGTGGAATGGAGCAATAATATTATTCTGTGACTCCAGTCTTAGCTTGATACTTTCCAGTTCATTAAATGATCTTACAATTATGAAAACTACGAGAAAATGGATAGGAAACATTCATAGGTTTATAACTTGTCAGCACAGTGATCGCTCCCCTGCCCCATGTTGGTTGTGGCATATTGAGACTGCCCCAGAGATAAGGGGTAGGGAAGTGTCTCACGCTTAGTAATGACAGGTACCATTGGCTTTGCTCCTCATCTGGTGACTGTTCATGGCTGCCGGTGATGTGACCTAACCTTTGAGGAATCAGAATGGATATCATCCATGTCTATGAAAATCTCCTCTCCTGCCAAGATTCTCAGCATTACATTACTTTCTTTTATACAGTCTCTGACCCTCCTCCTCTTGACTTTAGCATTACTACTTTTCATTTACATCTTGCTGTACTTTGCCTTGATTCTATGTTGCTGCGTCAGCTAGGTGATGAGCCCCCTAATGGTCAGTGTCCCTGGGAGAGTGGTACTCAGAAAATGCTCCTCTGGGCTCGTTGGTCCTGGGAAGCAGGGTCAGCAAGATAAATATTGTGAAATTAAGTATGATATCCTCACAGTGATGTAATACCATAATATAATTCTAGGTCTTTGTAACAGTAAGACTCCTTCTATGTTAATAAATAATTACTTCCCCAGTTACATTTCTGTTTCTCCTTTTCTCAAATTCTCTTTGTTCACTGAATTTTTCCTTTCCTTTTTCTTCTTACACAGTGGTTGTTTCATGATATTATACTCTTGACATTTAAAATTTTTGGTTCTTGGCATTATTTGTTTCACTGTTGCATAGTAACATTTTTGTTCTCTGCAACCATCTGCTTATTTTAAGGTGTGTAATTTTTCAATGGCTAGAATACTTTTATATCTTTACTTGCCTTAAATGCTAATCTAGGATCTTTGTGTAGCATTTTTTTCCTTTATAGAGCTTATGTCTTCTCTTTAATGAGCACTTGATAGAGAAAATTTTATTCAGTTGATAATATTTTGTTTTACATCTCAATAAACATTCCACATACGCTAAAAAATATAGATTGCCATAAAATTATTACATTGTATAAAGAACTAGCCATTTTTATCGGTGAGGTAGTGAGGTAGAACCGCCCCCCTCCACCCCACCCAGAGCACTTAGGTTTTGATCCTACTCATCTCCATGTCTCAGGATCCTTCTGTTCATACTTGAGAAGATCCTGCTTGCAGTTCAAAGTCTATCTAGGCCTTATGCGCCGTGAAAATGGGAGATTGAGAATTCACTTGCTAGATAGAGCAGGGATGAGAACTCATGAGGCTGGTGTCAGGGGAAATGCACAGATAAACTAATCAGATCCACTGTCCATTTATGCCTATTAATATGACAAGAATAAAACAACCACCAGCAGAAACCTGAAACAGACCCGCTCCACTAACGTGGAAGCCAGGAGAGTAGGGAAGAAGATGGGAGCTCAAAGGGTATGTAATTTCCCCTTTTACTTACGGATTATTAGTTTGGAAACAGAAGACTGATGCTGAAATTTGAGGGAATGGGGAAACAAGTCCCAGATCAACTATAGAATTGAAGACTGTGGAAGTTAATTGATTAAATTGAAATATATAATAGTAGAGTAATTTGCAAGAGAAAGCTGAAGAATGTTGAGGAAAATGTTTATAGCCTCAGATGTCCGTATTTGAATATACACTGTGACACATCTAAAGAGATAGGGTCTCTCGGACATCTTAGGACTTGGCGGAATTTACCTAATGACTGGAATGAGACAATGAAAATATATCATCCTTCGTTCATGTATTCATTTATTTTAGTGAACATTAATTGAATACCATTTAATATGCCAGGCGCTTGACTAGTTTCATGGTATAATAAAGACTGTACTCACAGGAAGACAGAGAGACTGACATGTAAATGAGTTGTTAAAATTTTAATAACACTTTACGCTAACCGTCGTTTCCCCCTATTTTCCAAAATTGTAGAAAGTCCGTATTAGGTCAGTAAGTCTCTTGACAAACACACTGCTCTCACTATGTGTTGTCTTAGGAAAGGCACTCTATCTCCTGCCAAGAACCTATTCTTCTGTCATAAGCTATGGGCCTAAAAAATAGATTTTCTTTTCAACACCGCATTCCTAGTCATTGTTATCTTTGAATAATCAGATTCTTCTAAAGAAACCAAGCTAGCTGTAAGACTCCACCAAGGATGAACTTGTTGCTAGTTATTAATATATTATATTTCTTTAAAATAGCAGACTTTTATTTTTAAGGCTTCTTTAGGTTTTAAACTCTTTTTTTCTTTTCTGTTGCAAAAACCTCTTCTGCGATTGGTAAAACATTCTTCTCATGTCAGTTAACATTTGTAGATGTCTTTTTGTGTGCATGTTACTTTGAAAACAGACCCCTATAGCAATCTAGAATGTTTATTATTTAGTTTCTTGATAAGTTAGTCATATTTACTTATTGGTTACCATTTAGAAAATTTAGCAATTTAACAAGCTTTTGATCATGGTGTGTAGACTATAGTCTACTGTAGTTGCTAGGAACCATCTGTAAATCCTCGGTTCCTGCAAGGGAGCCCAGAAGAAAGTGTTAACCCTTTGCCTGCTTGATTGCAGGAGGAATGCCAGCTCCTGAGCAGGCCTCATTGGTGGAGGAGGGGCAACCACAGACCCGCCAGGAAGCTGCCTCCACTGGCCCAGGCATGGAACCCGAGACCACAGCCACCACTATTCTAGCATCCGTGAAGGAGCAGGTACATACTCGTATTGAAATTTGCAATGAGTTATTTCTTTAATGCCTTTAAAAAATTAATCTTTGGATATGTTTTAAATTTGTCTAACGTCCTTGACGCCTTCACGTTTTCTAATTATAAGGTGTTTACATCCCTGAGTACATTGGGATGACTGGCATGTAGAGCTGCTCCAGGTGCCAGTCAGAATCGGAACATGCAGGATACTTGTGCGTCTGCAAGTAAGGACAATCTCGATGGTGATCGGTGTCTCTGTCTCTCCCACATTGCAGAGTGTGTGCATGCACGCAAAGCTGTGTAAAGCATAGTTCTCAGTGCTGACTTTTCTATCAGGACTCTGGCAACCTGAGGCCTGTAATAGCGTTAGGTATTTTGAACATTTTAACATAGCTAGTATATAGGGTTGTCTCTGTGATTTTTGGATAAAGGCTATATTTGTGTGTTTGTCTAAATTTAAGTATATTCATTTTGTGAGCTAATGTTCTAAAATTTGTCGAACTGTGCCAGTTTGCTTCAATGTCATGTTTATGTTGATTTTTTTAAGGCATTAATACTCTTTATCCTTCAAACCCAAGTAACCTTCTATATTAGGTCTTATCTGTTGTGCTTAGAGAAATTAGAATTCTGCACTTTTAATTTCTTAAGATTTAAAAGCTTAATAAGGTAAATGTAAATTTAAAGCTCCAGGGATAGTTTTTTGTTTTTTGTTTTTTCCTGCTTCTTCTCTCCAAAAAACATTATATGTCCCCTGTGAGGGTTATTTTGTTGAAATAATCTAAGATTAAGTTTTTTTAAAAAAAAAAATCTTATAATTAAGCCACTGGATGTTTTTTTCTCAAGATAGGTAATGTTTTATTTGCTGGGATGTTCCTTTAAAAGTCAGTATCAGTAACTCAGATGACTAATGATGACAAAGATTGAGGAAACATTTATTACCTTATTGTTGTACTATTTGCTGTAACTTGGAATGTGGCATGAAAGATTGCTCTATAACCGTGACACATGTCTGACGTTAGAACTATGTTTTCAAGAAAAATTATTTCAGTTTATTCTAGTAACAAGATGTCAAAATAATTTTTTTATTCCTCAATGAAATTTGAAGTTTTTAAACTTTCCACAAAGGGTTTGAAAAAGTAAAAGATATAGTCAGTACAATTTTCATCTTCCACCAAACTATAGAATGTCTAAGCTTCTATTTTCCTTAGGGGAGAAAAAAGGACTCTTCGATAGCCCTTCATAGTTGTCAAGATTTGACCCACGGAGCTGTTAAGGATGAGAAGCCTCAGATTTATTTGGGTCTCTTAGTATATACTGTGTTTTGGTAAAATGTGGTAAATTTATCAGAATGTTTAGAAATGACTTAAAACTATTAGCTGTGTGCAGTAAACATAGCAATGGGAACGTTCTGTTTGTACCTTGAGACCATATACCCTATATATAAGAAAATAAGGAAACTTGTTAAGATTTTGACACTAGAATTCCTTGATGGCCTCAAATGACTTCAAAATTTTATCTTCTGGCAGTAAATAGTGTTCTGAATAAGTATTTTGTGGGAAATGCTAAGAAGAGTTCTAGCTTCTCAAGGCAGCCAAAAATGTATTTATCCTATTCATTAAAACAATTATTATATGTAATTAGTTAGTTAGTGGGATGCTATACTCTAGTCTTTGGTTCTATTCCTGTTGTGAGAAATTGGAGTTCATTAATATATATTTGCAGTTTCGTACATAATTTCTTTTAAAAATTTTAAGTACTTAGCATTTCAATTGTTTAACCCAGGATACCACATCTGTGTCTTTTTCCAAGATACTCTCCTGGTTTTAAATAGCTCCCCTGCAATTTTTGTGGCACTAGGCAAAATATAGTTGGAGTAAAAATTTCTTAAGACCCTCCTGAAATATGTCACTTCCTATCATCTACCCAATGGGATAGAGCACAGAAAAGTTAGATCCAAGTAAGAAAACTAATTACCATTCACCTTATATGTTTGATTTTAAAATTTACTGGTCAGAGTGTGACACTCTTAGCCCACTGTTACATGCAGTTACAATAAATGTTGGTCATATTTTATATCCAAAAGAGCAATATTCTTAAATGGAATGCATAATTATTATTACTTTTTAGAGATGGGGTCTTGCTCTGTTGCCCAGGATGGAGTACAGTGTCACCTTCTTAGCTCACTGCAGCTTCAAACTCCTGAGCTCAAGCAATCCTTCTACCTCAGCCTCCCTAGTAGCTAGGACTACAGGCATGTACTACCATGCCTGGCTAATTTTTAGTTTTTAATTTTTTTTTGTAGAGATGGGGTCTCACTATCTTGCCCAGACTGGTCTTTAACTCTTGGCCTCATGTAATCCTCCTGCCTCAGCCTCTCTAAAGTGTGAGGATTATAAGTATGAGCCACTGTACCTGGCCCATAATTATTATTTTTTTAAAAAGTCTCACTGCCATGCCATAATGGTATCCACTCTGTGATCTCAAATAACAGTCCTTGTTTAGTGGCAGCCGCGTCTTAGGAATGGTGTTTCCTTAGGTCACGAAAGGAAGGGACCCTAGCAGTGCAACTGGGTACATGGACTAGGTTTCCATTCTGTTTTCTCTGCTGACCATGTGATCTTGGAAAAATTTCTTAACCTTTCCTTTCCCAGTTTGCTTATTTGTAAGATGCAGATAATAATAGTGAGGACCTTAAATTAACGTAGGTAAAATGCTTACAACAGTACCTGACACTTAGTAAGGGCTAACATTACAATTGTCATTATCATTTCTGCGTAAGAAGAAAAGGCTCCTCTTAGGAGGAGCTAGTGATTCTACTTGTAACCATACTAAAGATTCAGTGAGCCCTTTTTTTGGACATTGCTTTGAATATTGAGCAATGTTTATGCTGTGACAGTAGTTTACTTATGCAGACACTAAACTTTAAAAACTTCATATTGATCTCACAAAAACTATACATAAACATATAGTTTTATGTATATGTTATGAGAAAGAGCATATAAAAATAAATTTTATGAACATGCTAATTTATTGCAACCCCAAACATAATGTCAAGGCACTTGGTTAAGTATCTTATAAAATTCACCTGAATTTTGAGAGGAAAAGTCTGGGTTCTTCAGTAAAGTACATCTAAGCCAGTAAAATACCTCACACATACTCCCCTTGGGCAATTCATGGTAATTGGTAGGAAGGGAAACTGCAAGCAACCAATAGCAGTCTTGTTAACAAACCATTAGTCTATTAAATATCTGAAATTGGACATTCAGTGTCATAAAACAATGAACTCTTTCTTCACTGGGCTGTGCTTTCCGTAGAATCCTCCAGTGCCAGAAGCTAGCTGTTCCTTGTTCTTTGGCATAATGTTAGAATTTTCAATGTCTTTTGAGAAGTGATAACCTCTCATAGTGATGTCAGTCATGTGGATGTGTACCCGCGAAGGTACAGAAAAATCCTCGCTCCTTTACAGAAAGAATCCTTGCTACTTCTGTTCAAACACTGCCTCTTTCGTGAAACATACCCAGCCTGAAGTCAAATCTCTCTCCTGATCTCTTTTAGCACTTTATGCCATTGTCATGACTCTTAATAGTATGCTTTTTTGAATTTATATAATCAGCTACCTAAGGATAGAGCCATGTTTTATGCATTGTTTTATACCTGTGTTACAGGTTGCTTCTCTCCCAACACCATGGATATATTAGACCTGCAATAAACGGTTGTTTGAGCAGGGAATGAATAGATAATACTTACTGTCGATTACTTTGTCACCAATTTGCGGTTTTATTAAGATAACAAAACCTATAGCCACATTCACAGAAATATTGTGAGCAAGAGAGTCTCACAGCACCTAGAAAACTTGTCACTCAGCTGAACATTCTTCTTAAGACAGTTTGAATTGCACTATATCCATATTGATACAAGATTTAAATCCTATCTCTTCATAGTGCAAAATAAAATTTTATTTTGTATCTATGGTCAAATAATGATATAAGTGTCATAACTTTCATCTCCCATCTGTCCAATTTAGTTGAAAGTTAAGTTTAGGGAATAAAAGGATGTGGTTATCTTGGTGATATCACAAACTATCCACCAGTGTTATGTATGTCGGGTGGGGTAACTACTAAAGAAATGTTAAGAAATATGCTTTAAGAGAAATAAAAAGTCAATCCACAGGAGTAACAAGGTGATGTGATTCCTGGACATGATTCTGAAATTACAGGAAATGTCAGAACTTCAACCACCAGTTGGCTGTAATTAGGATCATCCTTTAGCACGTTCTACTGCTCAACTCAACTCCAAGTAAGAATCCAGGAGTCCATGATGAATACAGATGTAGGAAAGGAGGAATCTCCTAATAGTTTTCAAAAATATCTGACAAACTTGATACTGGTTAGTGCCTAGCATAATCTCTTACATGTAATAACTAGATAAAGAAATACAGCGCTGGGCATGGTGGTTCCTGTCTGTAATCCTAGCACTTTGGGAGGCTGAGGTGGGCAGATGGCTTGAGCTCAGGAGTTCAGGACCAGCCCAGGCAACATGACAAAAACCCTGTCTCTACAAAAAATACAAAAAATTGGCCAGGAGTGGTGGTGTGCGCCCATGGTCCCAGCTACTCAGGAGAATCGCTTGAGTCTGGGAGGTCAAGGCTGCAGTAAGCCGTGATCATGCCACTGCACTCCAGCTTGGGTGACAGAGCGAGAACCTGTCTCCAAAAAAAGAAAGAAAGAAAAATGTAGTGCCCTCAAAGGATCCTGCCTCTTCCTGTGAAAACTTTAGATTAAACTGATTGATTTGTCACTGAAATGCACAGCACACCCTTGGATGCAGAGGAATTGGAATTTGATAAGCCATTCGCTGCTTGTCGAGAGCCTTGCTGCTGCCCTCTGCGACGTACTTAGATGTGTCAGAATGCTCACTCACAGGCACAAGGAAGCAGCGAGCCAAGCACCATGTGCAGGGTATTATTATCAATTGGTAGAATACATTGTAGTTTTATAAAGGTTCCGATATGATCTCTTGGTTTTAGAAACACTCTTTAAAAAAGACAATATGGCCAATCACAGCTAGGATTTGCAAATGTCTTTCACAGTTCTATATAGGGTACAAGTTGATTTCTGGTTTTGTAGAATTACACATGTAATACTCATTAGAGTCTTTCATCTTCTGTCATAAATTTGCTTGAATAATTTAGATCTCTGTTTGAACTTGGCCATATTTTCAGGCTCTTTAGCCACTTCTTTTTTTTTTTTTTTTTTTTTTTTTTTGAGACAGACTCTCGCTCTGTCACCCAGGCTGGAGTGCAGTGGTGCAATCTTGGCTCACTGCAACCTCCTCCTCTTGGGTTCAAGCAATTCTTCTGCCTCAGCCTCCCATGAGTATCTGAGATTACAGGTGTATGCCACCACACTCAGTTAATTTTTGTATTTTTGGTAGAGACGGGGTATCTCCATGTTGGCCAGGCTGGTCTCAAACTCCTGACCTCAGGTGATCTGCCCACCTTGGCCTCCCAAAGTGCTGGGATTACAGGCATGAGCCACCGTGCCTGGCCCACAAACCACATTCTTATATTTTTGGTTAATGATTTCCGAAGCTTAGAATCTAGATTTAAGGTTGAAGCCAATCCAGATAGTATGAACTGGTAAGCAAAGAAGAGATTTGGTAAAATATGCTAATTTTATATGCATTCTTTTTACTCTGGTGAGGTCTCAAATTAGATACTGTGTGTGCTTCTTTTGTTATCTTTGATGAGTGAAAATTGCAATGTTTCTCATTTGTGTGGCTCTTAAAGAGAATACCACTTTCAAGATATTTTCTGGCTTTTTTGAAAATAACCATTCTATCTTCAGTATGTCCATATTAACTTAAGCAATATTTAAATATCAGAGTGCAATGAGAGGCAGAGATCCTTAATTTTTTGAAGATAAAATAAGAAAATCTGAAGCCCAGCTGTGTCCTATTGATGTTACTTCATTTTTACATAGATATCTTAGCTTCAGTAATTACACACCCTTCCTGTATGGCAAAATGCCCAGAAGTGAACAAATTCCAGTACAACTATTTACTTTATTCCTCTGGAACTGAAACAACTCAACTGTTACACACCTGCCTTTGTAACTTCCTTTTGTTTGGCCGTTTTGCTTATTTACAATGAAATAGTCCTCTTTGACACACCTCAGCCACATGCAGAAGAGAGAATTTTTATTTCAGCTGTAAACAAGCATAGTTTGTCACTTAACTAGAAGCCCTGTGCTGTGTAAGTACAATGCCTGAAACTTCTGACTTTTCCCATTGGCAACTTAGTTATTTTTCCAATTGGTAACTAACTTATCCTGGCAGTTGTTGTTACTGTGTATAACCTATAGTGAAGTTTCCAGTGCCTGAACTGCAGCATCTAACCCAAGGTAAGATTGGATCTCAGTGGTTTTTGTGGGATCATCAAATTTTACAGCTTTATATCCATAATATTGTAGAAACGAGGTTCAAAATGAGGACAAATGGCAAAGCTCTTGTGGCACTGTTTGACTTGTATTCAAGAATTCTGAACTCTAAAATGGCTCTCAGGAGATCAGTCCTCTTAAGTTGCATGCACCATGGTCAGAATTTAACATTTCCCTTCATTTTGTTAACGATACAGGGTGTCCTCCACCTCAAGCGTCCCTGTGATTAAAGAATACTACAGAGTATGGCCAACAGGTTTATTCAGTATTTGAGTACTCCCCACTTCCCAAAGAAGTTGTCCTTCTCAACATTAAAAAATTAGACTGCCAAGAGGTAGCTAACAACAAGCATATGCATTTGGCTACCTGTCTACGTTTTCCAGTAGTCTGATGAATGATCAGATGGACCTGCTAGCAAAGCTTCCAGTCTTATATGTCTTCAGTTATATATTCAGAATAACTTAGTATTTGTTCTCATTGATTTCATTGGAAGCATCATTTTAGGTTGTATTGACACTGAAGGGTTTGTTTGGAAGACTATTAAATTCTATGAATTTGAACAGACTCCCTGTGACTGTTCACACATAACTGGATCACACATGCAAACATGGAAAACATAGTAGGTGCCCAAAATATTTATCAGTTAATGAACTAAAAATGTAAACATGTTTACAGTGCCTCCATACTTAGATTAAGCTTGCTTTTAATTAATTAAGAATTGTTTGTTCAAAGACTACTCTGAGCAAAGTACTTTGTCAAGGAATGGGTTGGGGGGATAAGCAGACATATAAAGATGATCTATTTCATATAGTTTCTACTCTCAGAATAATGCAGAGGCACAAACCATATTTATACTTCAATATAGAGTAATTGACACATTATAAATAAGAGACAAGAATGTTTGTACTTTTGCCCCCTTTTAAACAGGCTATCTATATGTATTATGTCAATTTTAGGTAAGTTTGTTAACTTACGCATTTTTAGCTTTAATTTTTACCACTGAATTACCATTACATTTGAAAATAATGGAATATTTTTGCTTAATTTTTACCATTGAATTAGCATTGTTTCGTTTACATTGAAAGTGATAGAATATTTTTCCTTTGTTAACACTTAAAGCCAACCGTGACTGCATGTTTAAAATTGTAATTTCCTTTTCAGTTGAATAATCCAGTTTACAGTTTCTTTTCAGAGTTAAATTATGAATATATGGAATAATTTCCCCCTGTACACGCAAACTTTATGCTGTTAAATTTGAAATGAGTGACTGCTGAGTTGGTGAGATTAAATGGATGAGAGGATTATTCAGCATTGAATTCTCTGCTTTGCATGATCATTTTTCTCTTTAGAATCACTTCTGGAGAGAAAAATACTTCAGAAACACATTTTTCCCTTCAGGTATAACCCTAAAGTTATTCCATAGCTGTTGCAAAACATAGCCTATCTAGTGCCTATCTTCATGTTTAAGGGCTCCCAGTTTCTAAATTACCATTTTTGTTACTTTGCAAAAATGTGTCCATATGGTCTTACTTCATCTGTTTATATTTTACGAATGTATTGTTCCCAAAGTGATCAGATCTGCTTGTACTTCAGCAAAGTAATTTGGGTTATGGTTGTTTTATTTCAAGCATTCCTAAGAAAGATCATTTAAAATGTAAAGTTCTTTTCAAGTAGTTCAAAGACAAATCTATGTTTTAGCTTATAGAATCTTAAGAGTTTTTATGTACCCAAACCTTAATCATGTAGGAGTTACACGAAGTAGAAACAGTCTGCAAGCAAATTGAAATAACACATTATTGAAACTTAAAGACAAATAACATACTATACAATTATATTCTATATAGTTATATTTCAAATATGAAAATAGCTACCATAAATTAAAAGTATACTTAGAATTTCAATCTGTGCAGCTCTTGAAAGAAAATTTAATTTTCCTTTAAAAATTGGAGTTCAAAGCATTTCAATTTATAAACTGTTTAGTATTTTAACATACAGCCTTTTTCTTATGAAAACTCCTATAAAGCAATGTGACATCAGTGAAGTGTTTATCATGAGTTATCATCTACCCTAATAGGCATATATCTCATTTAAAAAATTTCCCCAAATCATTCTTAGAGTCTAAACCAAGATTAAGGTCTTAACCACTACCTTTGGCCTTCTAATAAACTATTCTGGCAGAATTAATAACTCTCACTGTTTCATTCATATGTAGTATTTCTGTATTCTGATATTCCTTTAGAAATACCTTTCCATCACAAAGTCGACATAGGCCATGATTTCTCTTCTTTTGAAAATACTTCTATTAATTATTTTTAAAGTAAGCCCTTTATGCCCAACTGAAGAGTCAAGTCAAGTATGAGTCAAAAACACCGTTTTTCATTCATAAGCTTAGCTGCCTTATATATTCCTTGGTTTAAGTCTAGGACTGTTGGAAGGGACCATGCTTACTGGAGTTTTCCCATTGTCCTACTTTCTCATTTGTTCCTTAATAAGATAAGTAATATTATTTTTCTATAATGTAAGCTCTTAACAGCAAGATTTTGATTTTATTTCATTTAGCAAAGAATAATGAAAAGCAAATTCATATTAAACTATTATGTGAAAAAATATATCTTAGTGATTGCTGCTGTTGACATTCTAAGCTAATTGAGTAGAAGACTTGAAGGTCTGTAGGTACGACTGTGAAAAATATTTGTGTATTTATGGGTACTGAACAGAATGCTGTTGCACTTAGCTCATTTGATCTGCACTACAAATTGAGCAAATCTGTTTTATTGATGTGGAATAATTTATCTAGTTGAACAATTTTTTTAAAAAAGCAAACTTTTTAACCCTGGGTGAAACTTCAGTTTCCCACTGAAAACCTTGTCAGAGTTGGAGAGTGCTCTTCTTAGTTTAAAACCAGTAGATCAGAAATGCAAAGAATGGATCATCTCTGGCAGGTCTGCCATTGTGCAAACAAAGACCCTTCATTGCTTTACTGGGCCTGCTGCTTTTTGATGCAGCTAGATTGCTGTCTCTGTTCTACTTACTACTACTACTACTACTATCACCACCACTACCACTATTACTACTGCTGCTGCTGCTGCTGCTACCACAACAGGAAACAAATGACAAATCTAGAAAAATTATAATTGTGAGTAAGATATAAGAATCGGTGATCTCTATGGAATAGAAATCCAATAGGAGAGTAATAGCTAACATTTATTGAATACTTACTATGTACCAGGCATTGTACTTTTAATTCTATAAGTGGAAGATCTTCTGTGTTCCTTATCACAAATTTTGGAGTTAATGTAGTAAAAAGTCTTTCAGGTTTTTTTGGCCACTGAACATCTCATCTCAATTTCTTTGTTCTATGTGTTTACCTACCTTTTTCAACTAGTGGAGCAATATATAGTCTTGAACTGTACAATATCCTTTCAGTAAATATTTTTATCCTTGAATTACCCAGAGTGTTTTCTGGTGCTTGTAATTAAAAACCCTGATTATACAGGTCAGTATCATTATTACCACTATTTACAGATTGGGAAACTGAACTCAGAAAAGTTAAGTAACTTGCTCAAACTTATATAATTAATAAATAGGGAATATGAGATTCATATTCGGGCAGTCTTATGCCAGATATGCATGCTAAACAATTAAAATCTGCAGTGGAGTCATTAATGAGAAGAATGCATACAGAGGAAAACTGAACACTGATAGTGACAAGCATGTGAGACCTTATCCTGGAATATGGAAGAAAAGAATGAAAATGTTGTAATAAATTCTGCTAGACATGGAGGCCATAGAAAGTAGATCTAATGAAAACATTGTGGGTTTTCTTGAGAAGGATTTTAGAGTAGTTAGAAGAGAAGCAGTACTTAAGTATAATTTAAAAACAATTTTTGTGAGCAGAAAATAAAGCTCTGAGTGTATAGATTTAAAGCAATCATCGTATTCCAGGCACCAAAGACCAGTCTCGAAATTACTTTTATAAAATGTCGTATTTACAAAGAGAAGGAAGAAAAACCTTTGCAATTCAGATAAAAGAAATGGTTTATCTACAAAAGATAAAATCAGGCTTCAGTGAAACACTAAATTCCAGAGAAGATTAGAGCAATGTGTATAGAGTTTTGAGGGAAAGTGCTTGTAATCCAAGAATTTATACCCAGCTCAGTTGTCTTTAATATGTGAAAGATTAAAAAGATATTCTCAGACATTCAAGGATTCATGAAATGTGTTCACTCTTTTCCCTCTGTTTACCCTTTTTGATAATTAAGGATTTGTTCCCTTTAGGGAGGACTTAAATTTAAGATTCAAAAATTAGAAATTCATAGTATGTAATTACTAGTGGATCTTCTCTTAGTTAAGGTTCCAAACCAAGAGTTAAGGGTTATTGGGTATTAGTCAATTACATTTTGAAGTCCTCTGCTTTCCTGCTTCTCACGATCCATAAGCCATGTTTTCTTTCAAGTAGTTCAGATTGATAGACTTTGTGTAATAATTTATGTCATAGGTTGTTGGCTTATTGAATTTGCAAAGAAAAACCCTGATGTTTAAGCTGAGATCAGATTCCTATACATGTTATCATCTTTCTTGGGCCCATGAGTGCTGTTTTAATTGTGCTTAAAATATCAGTATTGGTAATGGGATCTTAGTTATGTTAAAATATGTACTCACTTGAAAAAGTCTGTAAGGCAATTCTCAAAGGTGTTTTTGGCTACACAGGATAAGAATTGTGTCCTAAGGAGAAAGGAGGAAGTAAACAACAGGGGTTTGGCAGGTACTTATCAAATGAGTGAATAAATGAATGCAGTCTGTGCAGAATAAATCAGTACTGATTTGCCTTACTTACAAATCAGTAAGGCAAAACTGTGACCACCTAATGAAAAGGGAGTACTTGCCATCAACTAACAATTGTGAAAAGAAACATTAATAACTAATATGCATGTGAAATAATGGTGTACCTCACTAGTAATCACAGAAATAGACATTAATGTACTGAGAATGTATCTGCTTTTCACACTGGCCACAACAAAATTAAAGATAAAATAGTGTGGGTGTACTGATGTGGGCAGGGCAATTTCATGTGGTATTGGTGCGAGTACAGTGGCACAACCATTTTGAAAGTAATGATCTGTAGTACAGGTCTTAAAAACAGTTATAGAATGATCCAGTTTTGCTACAGAAATACACATTCATGTGTGTATCCAAACACATATGCACTCACTAATAAAATAGAAGGAGATACTCCTAAATGTTGAATAGATGTCTTTGGATAAGTTTCCCCCTGTATTTTGCAAATTGCTTATGAAAAGCATAGACTATTTCATAAAAATTCTAAAGCTACAAAATAAAATGGTAATTTAGAATAAAAGATATTAAAAATGGCATTTTTATTATCACAAAAATAATAATAATAAAAGGTTACCATAGGCTAAGGTTGACAGAAAGAAAACAAGTAAGTTTTTATAGGTTGCAAGATGTGGAAAACTTATAAAATGAATTATGGTTGAGAAACTGGATTGTCTTGCCTACAAAATAAATGGAGTGTTTAGTATGACCACAGATCCAGAAGGATATCGTAGAACGGGAGTTAAAAGCAAGAACTCCCACCTGCATACCTGCTAAGTTGTGTGACTTTGAGCAGGTTACTTTGAGTGGAGCCTCCTGTGTCCTTATTTGTAAAATGAGGGTAATGGTTCCAATCCTGCTAAGAATAAATGTTCAGTAAACATTCTCCAGTTATTATCCTTGAGATGATATGTAGAACGGTAGTGGAAACACATGTTCTAGCCTGGGGCCACTTATGAGGGACATGGATCCAGACTGAGGAATGCTCATAGATGGAAGGCTCAGGCTAAGACTTGGCCCCACAGTAAGGATTCTAGCCAAAGGGTGAGGCAGAAGTTCCGTCATGTGCCTCAGCTTTATGCGGTCAAGATGTCTCAGAAGCTGATGGAAAAGGTCAGTATCAGTCTGGACTCATGGAGATATGGGTTGTGTCATCCTAAAATAATCCTGCAAATCCAACTCTTTCCAGATAGCTTTACAAAATATATTCAGGAATCTCATTAAGAGATCGTTCACATATATCTTTACCCGTTGCCTCAGAGGGAATTCCACAAAGTATGTTAACTAAGAGAAGGAAGTTACACACAAGTATGTAAAATACCCTATTTTCTTTTCTTCCTTTTTTTTTTTTTTTAGACGGAGTCTCACTCTGTCGCCCAGGCTGGAGCGCAGTGGCATGATCTTGGCTCACTGCAACCTCCGCCTCCTGGGTTCAAGTAATTCTTCTGCCTCGGCCTTCCGAGTAGCTGAGATTACAGGCGCCTACCGCCAGGCCCAGCTAAGTTTTGTGTTTTTAGTAGAGACAGGGTTTCACCTGTTGCCAGGCTGGTCTCGAACTCCTAACCTTAAGTGATGTTCCCACCTCAGCCTCCTAAAGTGCTGGGATTACATATGTGAGCCACCATGCCTGGCCTCCATTTTCTGGACTGTCCCACTTCAGTATATAAAGTCCAAACATGTTTTCCACTATATTTCAGAGATTAGAATGGACTGTGGTGCTAGTTCGTGTTCAGTACTTGTTGAATACATGTTTGTTAAAAATGTTGGTTTTCATGAAACTAAACACAAATATACTAATGAATATCAAGTTCACATTCATATTATCTAGGAGAGGTGAGGGAGGAAGTAAAAAGCCCCTCCTCTCAAGACAGTATGCTGGTTGGGAGGAGCTGTCCAAGGGAAAACCCAGAAGTTTCCTCAGCTAGGCCCAGTGGCTCATACCTGTAATCTCAATACTTTGGGAGGCTGAGGCAACAGGATCTCTTGAAGCCAGGAGTTTGAGACTATATATACATATATATATTTAGCTGGGCATGGTGACACATCCCTGTAGTCCCACCTACTCCAAATCACTAAGTGCCTGTAGTTCCAGCCACTTGGAAGGCTGCGGCAGGAGAATAGCTTGCGCCAAGGAGTTCAAGGCTGCAATGAGCTAGGATCGCACTTCTGTACTCCAGCCTGGATGACCAAGCAAGACTCTGTCTCAGAAAAAAGTTTTCTCAAGACATGTATGCTATAATTTACACCCAATACTTTTTTCCTTTCTATTAAGTCAATTCTGCACAAAATTAATAGTCAAAACAGATTTGTTCCAATGTGAATCTTTTTTGTTTCTAAAGTGAAGTGGTGGTCCCTGAATCTTGACTATAGGACCACACCAAACTTGGGCTGCTTCTACTTGGGCAGACCTTGCCCCCTCTAATCCAACATACTGGTGACAGCAGACTGACTGTATTTTGAAATGATGTCACACATCTTTTGGGGAATTGGGGGAACATCTTTACTGACAAGATTGTATTTTCCAGCTTTTAAATGCTTCCAGCAATATTTCATTGAAAATGTAGCTCTAGTAAGTCATGTCTAAGCCTGAAGAAATCCTGGGGCTTTTACAAAGTCAAGATTTTGTCCCTGCTCTGATGGCACATACCCCTAATCTATTCTTGCCTTCCATAACCTGAATGCAATCCAAAGCCAACTGTAGTCACTCTGACTGATTTATTTGAACTGGCAGAGCTCACATCAGTATCCTCTAAATGTTCCTTGTGATATATTCCTACACAGAAGAAGGTAAATGTAGTAATTAGGACTGTCTTATTTTATGACTAGCACTATGCAAAAAATATGGAGACATTTCCAATACAATTCTTGCGTGTTAAAAAAAAAAATATGTCCCAGCTTCATAGTCCTTTATCCAGGCTGACTAGAAATGCACAATAGAGTAGATTGGCCACAAAATATTGCAAAGCACAATATCTTGCTATTCTGTGACAGTTTTAGTTAGCATTTCGACTGTCCAAAGTAAGCGCTAAATAAGGTTTTACCATGTCAACCAGTACAGTGAGTTTTGATTCCCAAAGCAGACTAGTATTGGCAAGCTGGAAGCACTAGCCCCCTGACCGCTCAGAAAAATAAATGTCAAATGGCTACTGAGAGCCAGTCAGAGGAGGCTCCAACAAGGAAAACTGAACAGATCTCTCCCAGTTCCTTCAGCTGAGCACTCTGGAGGGTGCTACTGGATAGGCTGATCAACCAGGGCATTCCCACCACCAGCCAGCCCCCAGGACCCTCTAGAAGAGGTGCATGGACCCCAGGGGCTTCAGTATGTCCTGGGATATTATACCACAAAGAATATTTGTAAGTGTTACATTTACTATTACTTAGTGTGATAATTGAATAATTCTGACTCATCAGTAAACTCTTCCACTGTTTTCACTGTACTCTTCTGAAGAAGTTAGTAGAGTTTTTAAAAGCATCTTGATATAGTAAGAAGAATGCGGGCATTGATATCAAACAGACCTGGATTCAAATCCAGACTCCTACAAAGGACTTTATTCTATTGGGCAAGCCCCTTAACTTCTCATAGCCTGTTTCCTCTTTAAAATTACAATAACAGGCCAGGTGCGGTGGCTCACGCCTGTAATCCCAGCACTTTAGGAGGCCGAGGCAGGCAGATCACGAGGTCAAGAGATTGAGACTATCCTGGCTAACATGGTGAAACCCCGTCTCTACTAAAAATACAAAAATTAGCCAGGTGTGGTGGTGGGCGCCTGTAATCCCAGCTACTCAGGAGGCTGAGGGAGGAGAATCGCTTTAACCTGGGAGGCAGAGATTGCAGTGATCACAAGCCTTGGTTTCTAGAATGGAACGTTCAGTTGGTATTTTGAACATCTGGTTAAAGCCCAGGAATTGCCAAAGAATTCAATTGCAGGGGGCTGTCTGACCCTGAAACCTACAGCTTAAACTTACTTTTCCTACTCATCCTTCCCTCAGTCAGCTCTGTATTAGGCTGTTTCAGAGAAATAAAAGGGTATAGAGGACATAGTCCCAGCCCTCCAGATGCATAATCCCCTGAAGATGCTTACAACCCAGTAAAGGTGCTCAGAATGTACTTTGTTTAGGAACATCAGTTACCAGGTGGTTCTAAGCTTTAGGACAGGAGTTGAGGCAGCTAGACACTGAAACAGTCAGGTCTGTTGTAAAACTGGGTGTTAAACGGGCCTTGAGTTTTACAGCTGTAACAACGAGGCATCAAAATACCTTGGCTTAAATAAGATGATAATGTATTTCTTAGGATACAGTCCAGAGAGCAGTGGTCCAGAGCTATCCAGGGCAGCTTTGCTGCAAGGTTGCCATCTCTGGGCCTGCGGCAGCTCCCAACTCTCATCAGGTCCTAGGCAGCAGGTAGGGATAAAAAACCATGGGAGCAGATGCATTTCTTTGGAAAAGCACGGTCTAGAAGAGGCTTGTTCCTCACACGCTAGAACTCAGTCTCATGGCTGCAAGCTTCCCCAGAAGCTGGGAATTGCAGGCTCCAGTGAGCAGCCATATGCTAAGCTAAAATGACCCTAAACAACTAGCAGTTTCTGCCACAGTCTACTTTGGAAGAGTGCGGGTGCCCTGGCACCTGAGCCTGGTTGCTCCTCTGCTCTCTTTTCTACCTGCTTTACTGTATCCTTCTTTTGATTAGAGTCAGGCCGGGCTAGGATGTACTGGACTGTTTTGGATGTTCCATAGTGGTCAGTAAAGAGCCAAAAGCATTATTCTGATTCTTATATTTTTTTAGAAGATGATTTTGTTTCACGGTTTAATATCTGTAATAAGTACTATGGAGGATAGGATACAATTTTATTTTCTTGTGTTCACAATACATTTTTATTGTAAAATATTTTTAAGTTCATTTTCCTTTTAAGCCTTAATAGTCTGGTTTTTGAAATCCTGTAAATATTGTTTAAATTTAAAAAATAAAATCCTTGTATTGAACTTTTCATGCTATTGTCCCCTTATAAATAGTAATGGAAATCACTAAATACGCCCAATATGAGTAATTAATGTTGTTCAGATATCCTGAATGTTGTGTTTCTATTTCCTTACTTCTCAGTTCCTGCATTTGGGAAAATTGTTGTGCTACTCCAGGGTTTTAATTTTAGTTTATTTTTATAATATTGCCAATTTTCTCTCCAGAGAATTTAGAATCTCAAGTTAATATTTGTAAGGCTATTGAACACAGATTTTTTTCCCCATTGCCGGAAAACCTTTTTTCTTTACAGTTTATAATTGGAAATGGGCAAAACTCAAAGTACAATCTCAACAACAAAAAACATTTCTTTTTAAGGAGACAGTGTTCTATCCTCAAACATTTTGATTTTTTTTTTTTTTTTTTTTCTTTTTTTGGAGACAGAGTCTCGCTGTGTCACCCAGGCTGGAGTGCAGTGGCCAGATCTCAGCTCACTGCAAGCTCCGCCTCCCGGGTTCACGCCATTCTCCTGCCTCAGCCTCCCGAGTAGCTGGGACTATAGGCGCCTGCCACCTTGCCCGGCTTGTTTTTTGTATTTTTTTAGTAGAGACGGGGTTTCACCGTGTTAGCCAGGATGGTCTCGATCTCCTGACCTCGTGATCCGCCCGTCTCGGCCTCCCAAAGTGCTGGGATTACAGGATTTTTAAAGAGTAGAATAATTATTTATCTTGTTGAACATTTTATTCTCAGTACCTTATAGAGGGGCTGTCATGTGATGTGAGTATTTGTTGACTAAATCATATTTACATGTGTAAATTTAAAAAAAAATCCCCATTTGTAATCTCTATCCTCAAAGCTATTAAAGTACTTAAAATATTTTGACTGTAGTAACTGCCTCCTGATACTCAGTACATTCACATATAGCACCCACACACATATACTTAAGCACACCCTTGTGTATGGACAAGAAGCAGACATACACATACGTATTCATGTGGCATTAGGCTGTGGCAACTGCAGCTCTTGGAAACACACTAAAATTGTACTTGAATGTCTCTGCATAAGAAAGAGCCTGTATTTTGCTCTTTAGGCCCTCACACACTCACCCTTATTTGCTGTAGTTTGAAATATGGGTTGAGTTTCTCTTATCTGAAATGCATGGGACCAGAAGTGTTTTAGAGTTCAGATTTTTCTTTTAACTTTTGGAATATTTGCAAAGTATACATACCAATTGAGCATCTCTAGTCCCAAATATCTGAATATTGGAGCATTTTGAATTTTGGGTTTTCTGGTTAGGAATGCTTAACTTGTATATATTTGATGTCTTTGTATTTTTGTGGAATGTATTTTAGATGTGCACATTTGGTTACGTTAGTGGTAGAGGCTAAAGAGAGGAGAAGGGACCAAAGAACAAGAAAGAAAAGACACAAGATCACAATTAGAGAAACAGTGACAGCAGCAGCTGATGGTCTTGTGTCAGGGGAAGAGACAGAACAACTGCAAGATAGGTCCGGGGGCTAATGGTGTCTCCATGCAGTTGTGAATGTTCATAGTGGTGCTTTCAGTCATCAAGAAAAGTCTGTGTTCTATTTATTCTGGTTAGTAAGGCAGAAAATAAGTAATAATACTAGAGACAGCAAGAGTAATGAATTTGCTTCTTACACTGATCGGTGAATATGGTATAAATTGAACATCCCACCAGGAGCCAGAAGGTCCTGTATTCTCATTCAGTTGTCTCTTCAACCCAGTAAATACAGAGTGTTTCTCTGCCACTACTCCAACTTACCTGTTATCCATAGGTGTTGGATGAGTTCATGTTCCTCATCTGTTGGAGCTTCAGAAGACAAAAACTGTGTCAAGAGGGCCCTTTTTAACTGCAAGTGGAAACAGAGCAATAGCCATAAAGCGACTTCGAAGGAAGCTGGAGCTTAATGAATGAAAGTCCCCTGTCCCACCTAGAGCCATCTACTCTCCAAGGCCTCTCATTCACAGGACTAGGATTTGGTTCCATCTTCTGAATGTACAGTGCCATTGGGCACACAGAGACCCAGCACTTGTATTTTTTAGTACAAAGTGTAAAAGAGAGGAGGCCTAACCTAAGTCTTTCTTTTTTTTTAAATTTTTTTTATTTTTTGAGCCACTGGGCACAAGGAAATTGGGTATTCCTTCTGATTAGCTTTTGTTAGCTCACGAGGAAGCCTTTCATCACTTCCCCCTTTGGGTGCTCAGCTTCCTCACCAGGCATCTGGGCCTTCACTCTCTCCCTCTGTACTCCCTTTGACAAAGGTTTCCTTTTCCTGTTCCCTTAGCTTTGTCCTTTTTGCACTTTCTGTAATCCCACCAGCAGCAGTGTTCCCTTTTGTTTGGAAATAAGGATGAGAAAGAAAGGGAGGTAGAGAAGAGTTTTAAAATTTTGAGAAATGAATAAATATGTTCTTTTAAGTCGTAAACCGCTGAAGGTCAAGTGCCCTTGTTAAATATTGTAGAGCGCTAATAAAATCTCATGAACCTAATACTTTTGATGTAACAGAGCATAGCTATTATGGAGTCTAAGCAGTTGCAGAGGTTAGGATTTTCCTAATAATAACTGCATTGAATTCATAATCTTCACACTTATTTAAACCTGTTTCTAGTCATTTTTCATCATATCCATGAATAATTATAGCTACTCATTCTTATATCCATATATAACTGCATATTTACCCGCTAGGTTTATGCTTGATTTAAACCTGGTACCATAGTTATTCCTAATTGTAAACTGATGATGAGATTTCACATGTGTATTGCATAATTTAATTAGTTTAGTGTTTGTAAAAATTGTTTGAAGGTAAAATATTTTCATAAATGCCAAGAATTATGATTACTTTTGTCATGTAATTTCTAAGACTCAGTTTCTCCTACATATAGTTCCTCTCTTAAGGAAGGTTTATACACAGTGCCTTTTAAAAATATTTCAAGATTAGAAGCATATTTTTGGTTGTAGTAGATACTGAATTATTCTTGCTGGTTTGAATCTTGAAGAAAATGAAATGTAAATTCAGATTAAATTGGTGTCTCTTTAGTACCCAGAATGTGTTGTTGACATTTGGATAGTGCCCATTAAATTCTTTGTATTTGACTGTCGATTATTTTTAAAATGTATTCTGAATTTGTGTGTCTATTCTGGTTTCTATTTGAACTGAATTTTAGTTAAGTAAAGAATTTTGATATACTTTAAGTGGCATTAAATAAAATGAAAAAGAGTGATTTCAAATATTAATCTTTTTAGATCCTTTTGCCATATGTTCTTTTCCCAATTTATTTTGTCATATAGTTTCCTTTTGTTCAGATGTCATTTTTCTTCGGAGTTTTGCTTTACTCTCTTTGCAAGATTATGAAAACTGTCTCTTCTGTAACTGCATTCAGAGTGAAACCTGCAAACAGGAAATGCCCAGGTAAAGATGGTTAGATGACAAAAATAGTAAGCACTGCATATTTAAATGTGATGCTTTTGAAATCTTTTTTTAAGTAATCACAAGATATTTGGGAGTTTGGTTGTCCTTCTCAGTACACAGGAAAGAAACGTGAAATTTTGGTTGAGAGAAGTAGCACCATAGGGCATGAGCCAAAAAATGTAGCAGTAGGCAGCCCAAGAGAGGTGTCAAATTCAAGCTAATTTCACTTTTGAGAACAAGATTTCCTCTCAGACAGTGCAGCTCAGAGGATAGAAGATAAGCATAGAAAAACAGCATGGGATCTTTGAGGTGGGCACAGGTTAAGGATAAAGAGCAAGGGGATGTGATTTACACACATAGAGACAGTGTGAAACTAGGCCTGGAGCACTGCAGAAATGCTGACATCTCCAAGTTGAGAGAAGAAAAGGTCAGAGGATTGGATTCACAAAGAGGCTATAGTAAGTAAAAAGACTTCTTTTTTATGCAGTAAGATAAGAAATAGAAGGTACACACACTGAAAAGGAAAAGTGAAATTGTTTTTCACAAAGGATATTACTGTGTATATAGAAAATTCTTAACCAGGAATGAGCAAACTATAGCCTACAGTCTACATGCAGTCTACCACCTATTTTTTTTATCACCTGTGACCTAAGATGATTTTTACATTTTTGGGCCATGGGAGGGGAGGGCGGTGGTAAGTGTAAGACGGCACAACCATGTTGGAAAACAATTTGACAATTTTTTATAAAGTTAAAACACATTTACCCTGTGGCCCAGCAGTTCTCCTGGGTCACACATAAGAATCAAAGAAAAACTATGTCCACACAAAAACTTGTCTATTATTTGTGAATAATAGCACTGTTATTCACAAATACCCACCAAACTAGAAACCACTTAATTGTCACTGGTGAATTAATAAATTATATTCGTAACATACAACAAGAAAAAAGAACCCAACCATTGATACATACACCATGGATGAATCTCAAAAATATGCTGAGTGAAGGGAGTAAGTCAAACCTGAAAGAGTACGTACTGCTTTACTCCATTGATAGAAATTTTAGAGCAGGCAGAATTCATCTGTAACAACAGAAAGCAAGTCCATGATTGCTGGGGAACAGAGGGAGGGGCAGTACTGCAAAGGAGCTAAGGCAATTTTGCGGGTTGGTGGCATGACCAAAATATTCTGAATCTGATTGGAGCTGTGGCTCGTCGTTGTGTACATTTAGTAAAACCCCTAACGCTGTGCCTTTAAAATGGGGGCATTTTATTGTATGTAAGTTATATCTCAATAAAGTTGACTTTTTAAAACACATTAACATATTCTTAAGAATCACAGTAAGACCTGGCTTAAACTAGATTGTGAGCTTCCATAGAGCACAGACTCTTGGATAGACACTGTTTTACAAAACTCCAGCATGCAGCTTAATATTAGGCACCCATAAAATATTTTTGAGCAGATCCCTGAGCGAAAGAAAGAAACAAGACAGCACATTAGGCTGAGCGTTGAGGAGTGAAGCTCCGTGAAGTCGGCCAGCAATGCTCAAGGCCAGAGTTCAAGTCTGTGCTGAGGCTGGGTAAAGCTGTTGGATATAAAACTTTTGTTTTAGGTTTGTTCATCTTAACATTTATTTTTCTATTGGAGGTAAATATGTGCGATGTAATCCGCTGTGACTAGAATTGCAGATAAAGTCTTTTGAATGGCAGACAGGGATTCAGACTATTAACCGCCTATGGAGTACTCTGTATAGGAAACAATTTTATTGAAATAATGTAAGGAGCCTGAATTGGTAGTTTTAATAAAATGAAGCCTGACTCATCTATTTGAGGACCAGGATAATAGGAATAACATCTTATGCTTCAGGAATATTTTAAGGTTGGAACAGTTATACTCATATTTATGAAAAAACAAAATGTGTGCATAAGTAAAATTTTAACCCTGTGGAAAAATAATATTTTTATTCGGCTTATGTTAACCCTGAAGAAATTTGTTTAGATTATGCAACTTCATGAATGCTAAGTTTCACTCCTCCAGCCACCCAGAATGCCAAAAGGAAAGAAGGCCAAGGGAAAGAAGTGGCCCTGTCCCCTGCTGTTGCGGAGAAGCAGGAGGCCAAGAAAGTGATGAATCCCCTGTTTGAGAAAAGGCCTGAGAATTTTGACATTGGACAGAACATCTAGCCCAAATGGGATCTTACCCACTTTCTCAAATGCCCCTGCTACATCAGGTTGCAGCAGCAAAGAGCTGTCCTCTATCCGGAGCTGAAAGTACCTCTTGCGATTAACCAGTTCATCCAGGCTGTGGACCTCCAAACAGCTACTCAGCTGCTTAAGCTGGCCCATAAGAGACAAAGCAAGAGAAGAAGCAGAGACTGTTGGCCTGGGCTAAGAAGAAAGCTGCCAGCAAAGGGCACATCCCCACTAAGAGACCACCTGTCCTTTGAGTAGGGGTTAACACTGTCACCACCTTTGGAGAACAAGAAGGCTCAGCTGGTTCTGCTGGCATGTGACATGGATCCCATTGAGCCAGTTGTCTTCCTGCCTGCCCTGTGTCCTAAAATGGGGGTCCCTGACTACATTATCAAGGGGAAGGCAAGCCTAGGATGTCTATGCATAGGAAGACCCTGCATGACTGTTACCTTCACACGGGTTAACTTGGAAGACAAAGGAGCTTCGGTTAGCTGGTGGAAGCTATCAGGACCAATTACAATGACAGATATGATGAGATTCACCATCACTGGGGAGGCAGTGTCCTGAGTACCAAGTCTGTGGCTTGCTTTGCCAAGCTGGAAAGGGCAAACGCTAAAGGACTTGCCACTAAACTGGGTTAAATGTACATGGTTGAGTTTTCTGCACATAAAAATAATAAAAATTCTCCTTCCAAAAATAAATAAGTTTTCAGTATTATCAGAAAGGTACTTTTACAGGGGTGGATCATGTTTTATTTCATGTCTAAAAAAATAGGCTTGAGTCAGTGTATTCTGCTTTTTAATCCTTTTAAATTTTATTTGCAGTATTTTTCAGAGTTTTTGGGAAATTGTTTAGTGGCCCTGCACCTACGTCCCTGTGAGGGACGAGTGCTTTGGTTGAATATGTTCCTCCCCACCACTCCTCCTAGATTTAGACCTCTTCCCCCACCCTTTGCTATTCCACACACTAAGGGCTGCTGGGTCTGCAAGTGATTGGGTGCCATTGCCCCTCTGCTTGAAATTCAAAACAGAGAACTTTTTTTCTTATACTATTTTAATAAGCAGAGGGAGGAGGTAAAGATTGATTTAACTGAATGGCCCAGTATTTTAATCTTCCATATTGACCAGTATGGAAAGGGTCATTAGTATTCCAACACTCATATTTTGCATTTATTCACAAAAGTTTAAAAAGGTTTTTTTATTTAATTGTGATGATTTTATTGAAGTGATAGTAGTTTATTTTCAGAAAACATGTTTTTGTTTTTCATTATTGCTTAAATTCTGTGAATTTATAGAAACAAAACATTTAGGTTGTGAAAACTACTTAAGATTATGCCTAATAAATGCATGGTTGTGGTTTTAAAATTATTCAACCTAATGTAAATAATATTTTATCTCCTAGCATTGTCACTAATGGAAGTAGTATTGTCCAACATAGGAGGGTCAGGCACAGATGGAAGATCAAAATCTCTCTCTCCTGAGGCTCCATCTATGGCTGTGCTCTCTAAACAAGGTTGCATTTATAGATCTCTCAGAATAAAACTTTATCCTTCTGCCAAGAAGTTAACCAATCTATTAATGTGGAAAAATGTTGCTTCAAACACAGAAGTCTGTTTGTAATGTGTATCAAAGTGGATTCATGAATGAATCTATAGCAGTATTTTGCCAGAGTTGTAAGAATGTCACTTATAGCTTACAAAGTCATAACTTAATAAAAAGAAAATATGAACATGTGTGTTAATGTTTTTAAAGGCAAGCTTACTGAGGTATAATTTATGTAAAATAAAATTTAATGAGTTTTGACTAATGTAGTCATGTAACCATAATCAATATATATAACATTTTCATCACCCCAGAAAATGTTCTTTAAAGCAGTTTTCAAACAGTGGTTGTGAGTCCTTGGACAAACACAATGTGACCCAACAAGCACTTTGCCACCAGGGCTGACTCCCTGATAGGGTGTGATTTCTAGTCCTGCTGTTCGGCTGCACTCTCAGCAAAGGTGGCAACTTGGGATCATGTTAATGTAAGACCCTGTCTATTCTGATAGACTGGTGGGGCCTGTCTACTTCTCAGACTTAGTGGAGAATTCCTGCAACTCTGTATCCCAATGAGAAACAGTGTTTGAAACTTTTTATCACTCAGGTTCTTAAACTGTGGATTTTAAATTTTTGCAGGATTGGACGTTTATTGATTTAGATACATTTACGAAGTAATATTTGTTGTTAGTTTAGAATTACAAAATGAACACTTTGAGAGAAAGCTTATAAATGTCTAGGAAACAAATGTGGTGCCCTTCTGGGAATTTACAACCTAGGCAACCTGGCCTTTTAAAGATGCACATAACAGAGAAAGAAGACTACATTGCCTTGCTGTGTTATTTATGTTTTTTAATATAAAAAATTTGACCATATATTCAAATTACAATGCATGAATCACCATTTTTTAGAATAAGATTTTATAAATACAATTGTCATTATTTTCACTATTAAGTATTAATTATTATTCTATAATGTAACTCTGATTTGCTTTTAGGCTTACGTGGAAAATAATAATAAGAATCCTGTCAGGCCTGTGGTCTTTGGGTCAGCTTTATAAAAGTAATTAGAGCTGTTAAACAAGCACACCATTTTATTTGGCCATTAAAGCTCTAGACAGAAAACCCCAAACTGTTTGCTTCTAGGTTGTTAGAGATAAAACATTAATTAGCATTACCATTGCCTCTCTGAATCTTCCCTTTTCCCTGTAGTGGACAGTGCAAGTGGGGGAGCCAATTGCTAGACTGTGAAGCCATTCCCAAGGTAATTGATCATATGGACAGGAACTTAGCTGCCTGTTGCTCTACTAAAACCATCTCTGTCAGTACTCTCCCTTCTGGTATTCAATCACCCTTGCCTTTCCTAACCCTAAAGACTGAAACATAACCAAGATTTTAAAGAGAGATAACAGCCATTTATTTACTGTAACTCCTAAGGGAAAATAGTATTTTCCTAAAGAGTAATTTCCTAAAATAAAGGCATATCTATTTCTAAAATGTTTTTACTTTATGCAGAAGTATTTTTTAAATCTTTGCAACTATTTATATTTGCTAATTTACCAGTACTTACTCTACTTAGCTGTACCATCAACCTCACTTTTAAAATTATGTTTAAAAGTTAATTATACTTATTTGTAAATGAAAAAATCAAAATAAGTATCTCACATTTACATATTAGCTTCAGAAAAGTAATTTTGCAGCTTTTGCGATATTAAGTAGTAATTTTGAAAGAACTATAACTTTTTTATAGATAGGATAGTCTTATTATAAATTAATATACTGTCTGTCTAAACTGTGATCGTGGGAGGCAGAATAGTGTTCTCCTCCCCAGAGATTTATTATCCCAACGCTTGGAGCCTGTAAACGTTATCTTATTTCAAAACTTTATGGGTGTAAATAAGTTAAAAAATCATGAGATGGTGAAATTATCCTGGATTATCCAGTTGAGTTTTAAATGCCATCACAAGTATCTGTCTATGAGAGAGGCAGAGGGACACACACACACGAGAAGGCTCTGTGAAGGTGGAGGCAGGGATTGGAGAGATGTGGCTGCAAGCCAGAGAATGCCAGCTGTCCCCAGAGCCTGTAAGGGGCAAAGAAGAGGTTTTTCCCTACAGCCTGTGGAATGAGTACATCCCAGCTTACACCTTGATTTTGGCCCAGTGAAACTGATTTCTGATTTCCAGTTTCTAGAACTGTGAGAATAAATTTTTGTTGTTCTATTCCACCAGGTTTGTGGTGATTTGTTATAGCAGCCGTAGGATGCTACTACAGATTTTGGCATCAGGAAGGGGAGTACCCTTGTAACAAATACCTAAAAATGTGGAATTGCTGTGGAATTGGATAACGGGTAGAGTCTGGAAGAGTTTTTAGCCCCATGATAGGGAAAGCCTAGATTGCTTTAAGCAAAATATTGGTAGAAATGTGGGTATCAGAGGTGGTTCTGGTGAGAACTCAGAAGGAAATGAGGAACATGTAATTGGAAACTAGAGGAAAGAAAGGTGATTCTTAATATTTACAGGCATACCTTGGAGCTACTGGTTCAGTACTAGACCACTACACTAAAGCTGATATTCCAATAAAGTGAGCCACATAATTTTTTTTGGTTTCCCAGTGCATATAAAAGTTATGTTTACACTATACTGTAGTCTGTTAAGTATGCAATAGCCTTATGTCTAAAAACCAATGTACATGCCTTAATTTAAAACTGTATTGCTAAAAATGCTAGTGAAATGATCACATATTGTTGGAAAAAAAATGTGCCAGTAGACTTGCTCAACTCAGGGTTGCCGCAGACCTTTAATTTGTAAAAGATGCAATAGCTGCAGAGAGTAATGAAGCGAAGTACAGTGAAACAAGATAGGCCAATACTGGTAGAAAACTTAGCTGAATTGTCTCTCCCAGTCCTGTAGAAAGCATGTAAATGATGGACTTGGATATTTAGGTAAAGAGATTTCCAAGCAGAGCGCAAAAGTTACAGTCTGGTTTCTTCTTGCTGCTAATAACAAAATGTGAGAGGAAAAACAAATCAAGGGGAAACCTCTCAAGCAAAAATGAATCACAGTTTGATAATTTGGAAAATTCTCAGCCTGTCCAGGTTGCAAAAGATGGTAAAATTAGGAGATTCACTTTTAGGAAAGTACTCCAGAGAGAAGGTCAAGGATGTAACTAGATAACCTTTGACTAGTGCTGAAGATATCAAGCATGTGACTCAACAGAAATCAGGAGTGGAGATGAAATTATCCAGGGAAGATCAGTGGAGGACCCACTTGGTTAATGGCACAAATACACAGGAAACCCATAGGTTTTTTGAAAGTGTTTTATCAGCAAAAATACTGCCAGCTTGAACTGAAAAGGACAGAGACAGGATGAAATATAAGAGGGCTGTTAGACTTATCAAACTATACAGGCTTATCAAAACAGTGCTCAGTTTCAAATATGTGCTACCCTTAAGGTAAAGGAAAAATGACTTCAAGGATACAGCTTTGGCCTAAAGTCATATTCTCGACTTTAAACCTTGCCCTGCTGTGTTTTGAAATTACTTTTGGAATGGGAGTGTCATAACTGTTATCCTATGTCTATCCCACCACTGTATTTTGGAAGCAGGTAACTTATCTTTTAGTTTCACAAAATCAATAGTTGGAGAAGAATTTTGCTCCGGGATGTATTATACCAAAGTCTCCCCTGTACCTGATTTAGATGTTTAGATGATGAGATTTGGGATTTTTGAGCAATGAAATTTATGTGAGATTTGACCCTTCTAGTTGATGCTATAATGGTTTGAGACTTTTGGAGATGTTGGACTGGGTTGCATATATTTGGCACGTGGGACAGACATGAATTTGTTTCTTTAAAATCTGGTTATTCTCCTACCCTTTGGGTTCTCAAGCTGAGTAGGTGGGGTCAGCATTCTCCTTGCTCCCCAGTTGTTGCCTGCCTTTACACATTCCTGGCTTCCTTGAGACTTCTATGCCTGGCTTTACCATGCTTCCTCCTCTCTCCTGACATTCACTACCCTTCTGGCACTCACTATCATTCACTGAAGCTTCAGCCCATGGCCGCCTTCTCCAGTTCACCTCTGCTATGGGTCTGTAGGTGACTTCAATATCTACCCAGACAGCCCATCCAGTCTCTGGTAGGGCAGCCCCTTGGCTTTCTCATCTTGCATTTCCTTTAGACATTATATTCTTAGGCCACAAACTCCTGTCCTTCAGTTCACTTTCTTAGTATTCATGCAGAAATTTTTTTTTTGTTTGTTTTTTGAGGCAGAGTCTAGCTCTTTTGGCCAGGCTGGAGTGCAGTGGCACAATCTCGGCTCACTGCAAGCTCCGCCTCCTGGGTTCACGCCATTCTCCTGCCTCAGTCTTCTGAGTAGCTGGGACTACAGGAGCCCACCACCACGCCCGGCTAATTTTTTGTATTTTTAGTAGAGATGAGGTTTCACCATGTTAGCCAGGATGGTCTCGATCTCCTGAACTCATGATCCGCCTGCCTCAGCCTCCCAAAGTGCTGAGATTTACAGGTGTGAGCCACCACGCCCTGCCAGAAATAATTCTTCATCAGAAATTGCTGTCCATTGGTCTTGCCGCTTTCTCTATACCTCAAGCAACCCTACTTTTAATATACCAAACTCTTATGGCCCAAGAATAGGGAAGGTAGGTTTCTTTAGAGAAAAATGAAAATGCCACACCGAGAAGAAAGGTACAAAGATGTTAGGTAGCAAGAACAATAGGGGTCCACTACATAATACTTGCACAGTACATATATTGTGTTATGATTTTTTGCTATTGTTTAAAATAAATAATCCTGAATATTTTAATTGTATGAATAACTTCCAAAGAATATTTCTTCTTAAAAGCTGTGTTTAAATGTTAGTACGTGTTTTCTTTGATATTTTCTAATTGTTCTCTAGGTAGTTCAGGAAACTTCCCAGGCTCCTAAGAAGGTGAAATGCAACATCAGCAGAAAAGATCTATACCAAGTGACCTGTGCCGATCTTATGTAAATTATGAGTGCTTATAAAGTAATTAAGGTTTGAGTTGTTCAGTCCATTTTTTGTCTGTGAAGCCTGTCTGTGGTGTCTTTGTAATTATGAGCCAGCTGTTCTCCTGCTTAGCAGGTTTCAGGGACACCACCTTTCCCATACATGTGTATATTAAATAAATATTAGCTAATTTTAATAATAAAGCAAAATGTAATTAGATCTGCTACAGAGACATCATACTCTGCATTACAGATACAAGTGTTAATAATTTGGAGTAGAGACACACCACTGGATAGCTCTGTTAGCATCAATAACTAAGAATTGGTTGTATAAAAATAACCTTACATAATAAATGCTTCTCTGTTCTTTGATTTAAATATTTCTGAAATGTTTTACTGCCTCCAACACAATTTATACCCAAGTGCAGAAAATGTCTTTGTTAAATGTGTTGTATTTGGATGTGAAGATGGATGGTAATAGTAATTCACACTCATCTAGATTTGCCTTTGGTTGATTTTCTGATTGTCATGGGTTTTGTCCATGCCACCTGTGTCATCACCTGGTCTCACTTTTGGTCATGATATAATTCATAGGGTGGCTAACAGTTTGAGTTGTACAACTCACAGACATAAACTGCTTTTTTCTTCTGTGGCCTATTTTTTGTTTGTTCTCAAAATACCATCCCAGCTGAACTAATAGGCCAAATCCAAGTATAATCTACTCTGGGACTGAGCTTGGTTTTTTCCATAGCTTATTTTGGCCACTGCTGATCTAACTCAAGATACTTTAAAACTCCTGATCAGATTCTAAGGACAGTGCATTTATATTCTGTCATAATTAACAGTGAACAATTAAAGACATTTTTGAATCAGAGCCAAGACAGTATTTGCTAGTGATAAAGGGCAATGTCTTATTTATCATATTATTACACTGTGACATTGGCAAGTTTTGAAATAGCTTAAAGATGTCTTCCTTATTTTCTAAATAAGAGGGAAATGGGCTACAAACAATTAAACACATCTCAGTGTGATTGTATGTGTGAAAAATATCTTCATATCGGGTAGTTTAGTTTTTAAAGTTCCTTCAATGCACTAATGGCGTACAATTTAGTTTAACAGCTCGGTGTGTTGTAATCAAGAGTGTGAATAGGCAATCAAATATTTCTCTGAGATTCTGCTCCCCAAAGAATTCCTGGGAAGCCTGTTGCTATGGTGCAGTCTCACCTGGGACTTGTTTAGTAGCTTTCTCAATCAGATATATTGACAAAAATGAGCTTAAAAACAGAACTCATAGAAAATCCAGAATGGAGAAATTCGGATACATAAATGAAGCAATGTGACTCTCTGTTTTTTTTTTTTTTTTAACTTGTACTTACCAATTCTTGTTTGTCATCCCAAGAGTCTTAAGATCTACCAAAGATATTACTTTCTCACTGTAACGGATGCTGGATGTCATAGAAGGCACTGTTTATCAGATGAGAAACTGTGAAGATGGTAATCTCTAAAACCCTGCAAACTAGATTTTCTGTACCCACAGCTGCTTCCCTGGAACTTTGGCAGCTGTGATAATTATTGCAGACCATCACTGTTTGGTACTGCCATCGTATTTAGATAACGTCAAAGAAAGGCTTATGAGTCACAGTTACTAAATTGCAGAAGATGATCACGTCAGAGTAAAGCCAGGTAGTGAGACCTCTGATGGGTTACTTAGGCTTATATTGTTTTTAAGAGATTATTATCTTGTCCCCTCTACCTTGAAATCAATTTCATTTCCACACCCTGGAGATCATGGCATGAGGCTGAATGAGTGATAAAGAACACCAACTCTAGAGTCACACCTTCTAACTGCATATCCCTACCATGCCATCTACTTGGTGTAACCTTAGATATTCATGATCTACATCTCTAAAATGAGGGGAATAGTAATATATTCCTCATGGGATGGATGTAGAATTTAAGGGTAATAGTAATATATTCCTCATGGGGTGGTTACAGAATTAAAATAAAAGATGCTTCACCTGTAGAAATTATTCATTGGGTGTTGGCTATATTCACACTTTTGATATGCATAGAAAGCCTTAGTATATAGTATGTAGCTCATTGTATGCACTTAATAAATAATAGTAATACTTTTATCATGATACCTTAAATGAGTCTGTGTCAGATGCAGACTTACTGAAAACTTAGGAGGAAATATAAGGGAATGGCTAAAATTTGACTTTATCATAAATTTTAGTTGTATGAATGAATGAGCCAGGGTAGTGAACCAGAAAACATCAAGTCATTCTCTATACTGCCCTGAAGTATACACATGCAAGGTTTCTGGGACTGAAGTCATCCTAGCAGCCTTTTCAGTGAAAATGTTGCTGTTCTTAAATCCAGCTAAGTACATGCCATTTTAAAACACAGTGTTTTTCAAATTAACTTAATGTGTGCTGCTGAGAAAATGTCAGGTTTTGCCAGATCCTGTATTTTTACCTATTGTTTGATATTCATGTCATTCATAACGTAATACTATTAAAATGCTTTGTTTTTATTGTAATGCATTAGTTCATTTTAAAAGATAAGTGTCACAGATATGTAGTAAAGTGATAAGTTAGGTTTAGATCCAAGGAGAATGAGAGATGGAATAGGACCTATTTACGTTTGTATGTGGAAGGTGGTGGAGCTATTTAAGAGGATGCTTGGGTTTGAAGAAGGCGGCTGATTACAGATTGCTAGAATTTGTGAGAGTAAACTTAATGTTCTGCAGGTGTATACCTTGAGATGATTGTAAATCATTCCCAAGAAGAGACCCATTAGATAGCCAGACACATGGACTTGCACCTTGGTCAGGAAGATCTAGGTCGAAGTTATCGGTATGAGATCCACAACCACATAGTCATTACTTGAAGCCATGGGAGCAACAGAGGCATGAAGAACACAGGCCCTACAGTGATCCTCAGGGAATCTAGTCCCCAGTGTTCCCTGTGCACCATATGACCGTGGCTCTATCTCCTCTGAATAATAAGTGTTAACAGTTCCTACATCATAGGCACAATTACTGAGAGATCATTGCCTTTCAATCGATTTGATTTAAAGACTTAGAATGACAGGTAGCACATAGTACATGCTTTTAGTACATTTTGGCTGATGTTGTCACTATTATTATTGAGGGACTCACCTAGGGAAAATTTCTAGAGCAAGTAGAAAACTGGAAAAAGCAGTATTTACAAGAGGCGGGGAAGGAACAGGATTCTATGAAGGAGACAGTATAGCCAGAGGAGGCAGGATGGGCAAAAAATAGAAGGTGATATCAGTGAAGCCAGAGGAAGGATGAATGTCAAGGAGGATGTCATCAGTGATTTTGAAGGATGCAGAAACGTCAGGGTAGATAGATGGAGAACGGAAAAGTGCCCTTTGGATGTAGCCACCAAGAAATGGTTAGTAACCTTGGGGAGAACAGTTGGTACAGAGTTTAGAGCAGCAGCCAGATGACAGAGTTGAAGAGAAAATGAGACCTGAATAAGTGGAGAGTCCTTGAAATATGTGTGTCTGGAAAGGGAAACAGGAAGTGTCTGAAGTGAAGAACTGGGGAATCGGGGCACTGTCAGAGAGTGATGCGATGGTCAGGCTGAATATGGAAATACCTAAAGAGAAGGTGAAGGTGTCCTGGGTGCTACTGCAGGCTGTAGAAGTTCTGAGTAGTTTAGGAGGTCCCCAGGCAAAATGAGTAAGGGAGGATCAGGGTCAGTGCTTCAGTAGAAGGGTTCCCTTTGGAAACCACTGCCTCCTGAGTGAATGGGAGGACTTTGGAAAAAGCTGACCACAGCTACATTGGTGCTACTTCAGAGAAAAGTCTCGCCCGCTATGTAGGAAGTTGGGTTCAAGTTTGTTCTCTTTTGTGGGAAACCGCAAACTCTCATGCATGGAAGGCCTTGTCTGTTTTTAGATTTCAGACTCCAGTTTGAGTTGTAAGGATCCTAGGATATTTCTTGTGAAGAGCAAAAATTGCACAGTGAAGTGTTGATTCCTTCATGGTTCCTGGACCTGTTCACAGAACCACTTTTTTCCCCACAAGGCCCAAGAGAATTGGGATCAACCCATGGCTTGCCCAGTGGTGATCCTTCCTATAGCCCCTTTATTCACTTTGCTGATAAATTCAGAAGGTTGTGGGTCTCAGTGGTAGACTGTGTTGTCCTTTCTTTCCAAAGGGACCCAGTCTTCTAACCCTGTTAACACACATGCTTGCAGGGAGACAGGCAGGCACTGTCCCAGGCATTAAGGTTTGACGATATCCCTGGGGAGGTATGGGCCAGCGTGCTGGCCGCTGTTTGCAGGAGCCTCAAGCCCTACACGGGAGCCCTGACCTAGCCTGGCACTCTGCGGAGGATTTACACCAAGCATTTGGTTTAGAGATAGCATTATCTTGCAGTTTTGGCTTCCTGCTTCTGGAAGGAGAGAAGACTGTTATGGAAGTAAACTTGATCTTTTCCTGTGTATTAACTGGAGGTAGGGAATTGTTACCATGAAAACTGCCCAGAGTAGCTTCAGAAAACAAGGGCAAAGAGTTTTTTTTTGTTTTTTAGTATTTTCATAAAATTGACAAAGGAATTTCTTAAAAGAGTAATATGATGGGAAATACTGAATTAAGACTTTGGGTTACCTTAAATCAGTATCTGAATATTAAAGAACAACACAAATGTACCCACCATCCCTGTACTGGACTCCTTTTTTTTTTTTTTTTTTTTTTTGAGATAGAGTCTCACTCTTTCTCCCAGGCTAGAGTGCAGTGGTGCGATCTTGGCTCACTGCAACCTCCACCTCCTGGGTTCAAGAGATTCTCCTGCCTCAGCCTCCCGAGTAGCTGGGATTACAGTCATGCACCACCACGCCTGGCTGATTTTTATATTTTTATTAGAGACAGGGTTTCACCATGTTGGCCAGGGTGGTCTTGAACTCCTGACCTCAAGTGATCTGCCCGCCTCAGCCTCCCAAAGTGCTAGGATTACAGGCGTGAGCCACCGTGCCTGGCCAGCATTGATATTTTGATGTCTGCAGACTGGCTATATAAAGAAATCATGCATTTTTATTTTGTAAGGGTTATGAGAGTACCTAATTTGTGTAAATTACTTGCTTTGAAATTAAATAAACAGAGTATTATGGCTGTAGCAAAAAGGAACCACTATTTTTCTCACTCATTTGTCATGAGTGGTGCTTCAGCCACTGCTTCCTTCTTCTGATTTTCCTTCTTCTGATTTTATGTAAAAAAAAAAAAAAAAAAAATGGCTCTTCTATATATGAAGTTTAAGAGGAAAGAACAAAAAACGACATTGAGAACAAAATAGGGTTATTGAGAAGAGAATATGATCAGAAGATAAAAGGTAAATTATTAACTAAGTGGCATAATAACATTGTACAATGCTAAGAGCTTAGTAAAAATGGAATCCAAGGCATCTATCTGTGGCAGAAATTACTTCATTTTTTTTCTATACTTAGGAATTGAAAATATATTTCCAAATTTTTGGCAAGTGAACCTCTTAGGAAAGAACATGGTATATTAAAAAAATAAAGTTTTATTTTTTACTTTATCATGCCTCTAAAAAATAGCTAACAGCATTTAGCATTTTGTTCATGTACTTCACACCCAACTCCTCTGATGTGGTTGTTATTCCCATTTTACAGGTGATTAAACTGGGGTTTACAGATGTTAAAGTGACTTGTCTAATATTATATAATAGCTAGTAAGTGACAGAGCCTATTGTCAGATTCAAGTTGATACCAAAATCCTGTAATCCTTCCATATTTGTTCTAATCTTTGTCAAATCGTATGCCTTTAAAGAGGCTTACAAGTTTTTAAACTACAGGACAGGTGGCCCACTGGCTGAATCTGGCCCTTGCCTGTTCTTTATAGCCTGCAAGCTAAGAATGTTTTATACAATTTTTAATGGTTAAAAAATAATCAAAGGCACAATATTTGATGACACCTGAAGATTAGATGAAATCAAATTTCAGTTTCCATATATATTATAAAATCTTATTGGAACACAACCACACTCTTCATTTATGTTTATGGCTGCTTTTGCAATCCCAGGTCAAAGGTGAGCAGTTGTGACAGAGACCTATGCTATGGCCCACAAAGCCTAAAATATTTACTGTGTTTCTGGCCTTTTCTAGAAAAAGTTTGCCTACTGCTGCTCTAGGATATTAGAACAAAAATCTGCGATGAGAAGTTCTGTATGGGGCCCGAAAGCACGTTAAAGCTCTCTCACACCTGAGGTCTTTTGATCATTCCAGCAGCCGGCAAGGCAGATGGTGTTGCTTGTTTGAACCAATGGGGAATGGATGCCAAGCTCTGTGGTCTCATCAGCACCATGCAGTTTGTTCATGTTCACTTCCAGGTGCCTACTTTTATTTGACATCTTAAAACAGGAATTTGTTTTGACCCTTCAGCTTGAATGTTTTAATCCAATTCCCCTACCTCCTTAAGGAGAAACTGCATGTCAGATTTAGACCACCTCTGCTCTGTAGCCCCAGGCCGACTTCCTGAGTTACATGAGTGCTCGTTGCACTTTGTTGTGACTGTGGAGTGCAGGCACTGGTGTTGCCTCTGCCTTTCCCTCTTTCTCTCTACCCACCACAGTGTTTAAACGAATGAATGTATAATCAATCAAGTCTTTTTTTTTTTTTCTAATTATACTTTAAGTTCTAGGGTACATGTGCCCAACCTGCAGGTTTGTTACATAGGTATACATGTGACATGTTGGTTCACTGCACCCATCAACTCGTCATCTACATTAGATATTTCTCCCAATGCAATCCCTCCCCCAGTCTCCCACCCCCAACAGGCCCTTGGGTGTGATGCTCCTTGCCCTGTGTCCAAGTGTTCTTATAATCAAGTCAACCATTTAAATTACAGAAGAAAAAGTCATAGTACTGTTTTCATCCTGGGAGATAAGACCTTTCACTATTGAATTTTGTGAATGTTAATAGTTTCTTGACAGGAAAAGAAGCCAGGAGAGGAGAAAATAGAAGTGTGAATTTTAAGATATGTTTTGTTGCAGAATTTGGCTTAAGTTTTGTGTAGACTTTTGGGATTTTTAAAAAATACATAAAAATAACCCAAGTTTTTATTGACAAGTTGTTTCTATTGACAATTCATTGACAGATGAATGGATAAACAAAATGTGGCATATATATTGCAATGGAATATTTATCCTTAAAAAGGAAGTAAATTCTGTAAACCTTGAGGACATTATGCTAAGTGAGATCATGCCAGTCACAAAAAGACAAGTAATATGTACGTAATTTCATTTATACAAGGTGCCTAGAGTAGTCGAATTCATAGAGACAGAAGCACAATGGTAGTTGCTAGAGACTGGGTAAAAGGGGTAACTAGGAGTTGTTTTTTCAGTTTGGGATTATGAAAAAGTTCTGGAGATGGATGATGGTGATGGTTGCACAACAATGTGAATATACTTACAGCCCTGTACACTTAAAAATGGTTAAAATGTTACATTTTGTTAGCATATATTTTGCCACGGTAAAAATATACACATATATCATCACCTATTTAAAACATCATGTCTACTTTGAATACCTAATCAAAATTATATATTACAAAAGAAAGATTACCCTTTCAAACTATTTGTTTATCAATTGAAAAATTTACCATGTGATACATGATATCTAAGTGATTCAGCCCTGACATGATTCAAATTTAAAGTTAATTGGGTCCTCTTGCATGTTTTATTTTCAAAGCATATTTATATAAAATTTGTAAGAAAGATTAGGTAGATACAAGATTACAATTGATTATCAGTTACTCTTTCCTTCCTTACTGGTTAGCAGTTTATGAAAGAAATTAATTAAAACCATAGAGTAAGCCAAAAAGCATCATTCTAAAGATACCAGTTCTTTATTAAATCCTGTGGAGTTTCCAGAGAAATACATACGGTAGAATCTATTAAAGCAAACAGTTCATTTTACAGCATATATATTTAAGATGTTATATATTTCATGCCCTTCATGAAAATTAATTCTTAAAACATTTTCTTTGATAGGTCAGAATTGGAACATTTAGCATTAGTAAAAATTGGGGTCGTAGTGTGGTTTTACATAAACAAAGAACTCTTATTCTATTTTATTTACAAAAATTAATAACAAAAATAAATGCCCAAGGTAAAGGGAATTAAATACTCAGAAGTATAAAATAAAAAGTAAGCCACCCTACAGGCATCCAGTCCCATTTCCGAAAGGTTAAAATTTCCTCTAAAATTGAGTTTTTTGAGGATACATCAAGAAAAAATTTATTTCTGCATATTCTAGCATAGATGTCTTTTTAAAAACAACTGCCTGGCTTTATTTTCCTGCATAATCTTTCTTAAAGATATTCTGCATCAGCACATTTGGACTTACTTCAATCTTTTCTAGCAATTGCGTGGAATCCTATTATGTAGATGTATGTATATATCTAGCTATTCTTATTTTGATGATTATTGGGTTGTTTCCAGTTTTATTTGATTGGTTAGTTTTGTGTACTTTTCCAAGTATATCACAACCTCAGCATTGAAACTAATGAGACAACAGGTAGATATGTAGTATTTACCTTTTTTTAGGTGTTGTTAAATTGCCCCACCAAGAGTTTGTACCAGTTTACATTCCTGCAACACCATTTCTTCATAGCCTCACCAATGCTGTGTACTTTCAGATCTGATGTGTTGTTTCCAATTGTTAGAATAGGCCATAATGGGTTATTAGAATATTATTGAACACTGTTAGCATACTTTAATGGCTTCAGAAAAGCAGAAATATCAGTTGTCCACTAAATCAGAACACCGTGTTTGAGGAATTGACAGTTTCCTCAACAGGTTTGTCCTGGTGTATGCAAATAATACTTTGTGTCTCTTCTTTCTGCTTAATTTTCTGAATTCAATTTTAATTACAGAAATTGTGTTGTAACAAGTGATACAATTAAAAGAGATAATATAAAAGTGGAGATAATTTCTCTGTTCTTTCTCAGTACCACCCTTCTGAGGTGACCAATCGTACTAATCTGCTGTGTCTCATTCACAGCTGTGTCTGTTCAAACAAACCTATGTAGCCTTTGGGTTTTTAAATTTTGTTGTGTTTTACTCAGTTCTTCAGTTGACTTTTTAACATAATCATATATAATCGTCCTTCTGAAGCAATGGATAAAAGTCCAACTCATTCTTTTGAATAAGGACATAGTATGCTGTAGAATGGAAATGCCATCATTTGTTACAATATTGCTATGTGGATGGACATTGAAATTGTTTCAAATGATGCTGCAATTACTGTTTAATACATACCATTGCTTTTATTTCTGTAGACTGGATTTCCAAGTGGATGACAGAGAATGAGGAATATGGCTTTTTAATTTTAGTAGTTACTACTAGATTGTTTCTTCAAAGGGTTATGGCAAATCCCACTCCCATGAACAGTACGTGCAAGTGCCCATTTCCCTCCAGTTCCTCACCAGCCCTGGCTGTTACTACTTTTTTAAATGTTTGCCAATATGATTAAAAATGACATGTCATTGTTATTTGATTTTCTTTCTCCTTACAAATGAAATTGAGCATTTTTTTCAATATTTTAGTTAGCATTTACATTTCATCTTAGGAGACTTGCTTGCTAATATTCTTTGACTATTTTTACATGTTTAAAAAATTGTGCGTAACATTTTATTGATCATTATAGGTTATGTGTTACAAATATTTCTCTCTCTTGCTCATCTTTTAACTTTATGTGGTCTGAGTACAAAGTTTTGTTTTGTTTATTTGTTTGTTTGTTTATTGAGACGGAGTCTCGCTCCGTCGCCCAGGCTGGAGTACAGTGGCAGGATCTCGGCTCACTGCAACCTCTGCCTCCCGGGTTCAAGTGATTCTCCTGCCTCAGCCTCCTGAGTAACTGGGATCACAGGCACAAGCACTATTTTTTGTTTTTAGTAGAGATGGGGTTTCACCTTGCTGGCCAGGCTGTTCTTGAACTCCTGAGCTCAGGTGATCTGCCCACCTCAGCCTCCCAAAGTGCTGGGATTACAGGAATGAGCCACTGCACCCAGCCAAAGTTTTATTGTTGTATAGTTAAATATGCCTGTCTTTTCCCTTATGGTTTTGGAATTTTTTTTTTTTTTTTTTTTTGCCTTATTTAAGATTTCTATCATCTTAAGGTTATAAAAATATTTTCCTAGGTCATTTTGTTTTTGTTTTCTATATTCATTATGGAACTTGTGTTTATGTGTGTATGCATGTGTGTGTACAGTTTGAGGTAGTAATCTAGCTTTGTTTTCTCTACTTAACAACAGCAGTACTTTTCCCATTGAATGAAATTTCCCCTTTGTCATTAGTTAAGTTCCCATGTATACTTGCATCTGGCTCTTTAATTCTTATGAAATTACGGGGTTTTATTTGATTTGAGAAGAAAGTTTTGAAGTAAAAAGTCAATTACAGTTCTAAATATAACCTTCAGCAACAGAAAATGACACAACCTTAATTTTTTAGCTTCCTATAATGGAAAGAGCAAGAATTTAGAATTTCAGTCCAACTCTTCACTTACTAATTCATGTGACCTTGAGCAAATCATTTACTTTGCCCCTCCCATTTTAGGATTGCTTAACTCAAAACTCTGCTGTGCTTTTTAAGGATTAGAGAAAATATAAATAGAGTGCCTGACCCACAGTTGGCATTCATTCAGTACTGCTCAACATTATTATTTTTGTTATGACTTAAAAGGAAAGGTAGACATTTGATATTAAATTATGCCCTTTCCAAACATAAGCAAATAGATTTCTTCATAAGTGAGGATGTATTTTATGCAAGAGGAAAAAGAATTCTCAATATGGCAATTTAAAGATTCTTTTGGTCAAATAAATTAGTCTGAACAAAGTATATATTCAAATCTGGAACTTCTTTTTCTTCTTTTTTCCTTTTTTTTTTTTTTTTTTCCTTTTCTGTTGACTGTTGACTGCCCTATAGATGTAACACAAGTAAAAAGTAACATTACTTGCCTGCTTTTTTTTGTTGTTGGTAAATAGGGAGTATGCAGATATTCAATAAGGGTAAGAAAAAATAAAATTGCTTTTATATGTAGCTGGAAGGAGCCAAATAATAGGGGAGAAAGCAGGAGAGTCAGAGAAAGACAGGGACATCAAATATGGAAGCACAAGGAACAGAGCACTCGTGGACCCAAAGACTGAAATGGGCTTTATTCTGGATGCATATATGCACTGAGGTTGGACTCAGCCTGTAGCTAGATGTGCCTGAGCTCTTCTACAGCTTTAATGTTCCTTATAGGTTAGATATGGCTTATGGTTATCGATAATAGATTGATCTTTCTTAACCTTCTTTTCCAAGAAGCCCACGATAACTTCTGGAAGTTTCTAAAGGAATGATGATATTATTGAAACCATACAGATAACATGAAAAAAGTTAAGACAAGATTTTGAACACTTGTACCTCTTGAGCCAGCTACCCAGCATTCCCAAGGAGCCATTTAATTGACTAGGGCATAACTAATAAATATGTTTTCTAATTCTAGTACCCTTGCCACCCACACACACACACGTTAAGCCACAGAATATCTGCAGAGCAGAAAGGACAGTTGTAAAAGTAAACCTAGTGTAGTCTTAAGAAAAAAATCTACCAGTATTAGGTGATATTTGCTTTCATTCCCATTAGATTTCATTAACTTGCTAACCAAACCTTAAATTAGTAGTTTTTAAAATAAGCCTCCTATTCTCTAGTGCAATTGATTACCTCTACTGAGGAATAGAAGGTTAAGTTTAGCCTTGTTGTTTCTCTTATCATTTTTATGTTTTTTACAGTGTTTTCATTAGCTAGTCTACGTAGAGGAAGGAGGAAATTGGTCATTTATTCTTTTTAGTTTTCCATTTCAGCAAATAATGATTTATGTGGATTATTATCATATACTGTATAGTCAATTAACCCCCAAATAAGCATCTAACATTAGGTGATATGCATCATTGGTCTTAATAATTTTGAGATATCTATGTGTGTGTATGTATATACATATGTATATACACCCATATATATACACATGCACAGTGAAAACCCAAATTGTTCATGTTAAGTCATTACTAGTTTTCGTAATTTCTTAAAGAGGTTTAAAGTAATAGCTAATCAAATATTCAAGGCATTACATTTTAAAGAAAATCTCATGGTGTTTTTGACGTTAATTCTACCACATAACTACCTTGTTGAACAATGAAAGCAACGGTTGTCATTGACAACTACAGCTTACACTCCTCCAACTTCCATTTTCCTTGTGATATCTCTTTTCCTCAATATTTATTTGACTACTAGGGCTTTCCCAAATTTAAGGAATTTTAAACATAATAAAACCTCAACTACAAGACTGAACTAGAATTATTTATATCTACACACACACGCAGCACACATATCTATACATCCTATCTATACATTCTACATTTTACGAGAAAAAGTAAATGAAAATAAATGGCATTCCCACTTCAACAATTAAATGTCAGTAGTCTGTTCAATGAGTTTTCAAAAGTGGCATGCTAAGGCTGAAAACCCCTGGTTTTTTGATAACGTATCATGTGATGTCTGAGAGATCAAGAAATCAAGGAGGAAGGGGAGGCTGTAATAAAGGAGTAAGTCATAAAATCACCCTGAATTACTTACCAGGGTTTTCTGGGTTTGTTGTTGTCGTCGTCGTCGTCGTCGTTGTTGTTGTTGTTGTTGTTGTTGTCATTGTTGTTGTTGCAAAAAGCTGCAGAGATACTAAGATGAATGAAATACAGATTCCACTCTTCTTTAAGAGGAGTCCTGTTTCGTAAAGTGAGAAGATGTCACAGAGCACCATACCCAAGGGCTGGATAAAGAACTGTAGGTGTTCCATTCAAGTGGATGGAACAAATGAGGAAAAGCCTTGAGTGGTGTATATAGGAAACCACAAATAATTCTGTGTAGGTGTGTGAAGAGAAGTGATGGGAGACCACAAAAAGATATTTGGGGGCCAGACTATACAGAGTGTGTTAAAACAAGGCTGAGTTGGCTTTTTATAAATGGTTTTATGGGTTGGGTTGGGTTGGGTAGAGCATGGTGTGCAGTGGTTAACACCATGGGGTTAAGACAGATTGAGGTGATTTCAAATCTTGGTGTTGAATGACCATAGGCAAGTCAGTTCTCTATGAAATGAGGCTGACTCTGACTCCCTCACAGGCTGATTATGTGGAGTTCATGAAGAAATACTTGGCACTTAGCATAGAGCCTAGAGCCCAGTAAACCTTTTTTAAAACATAGAGATTATTGGTGAGTAGTATTGAACTTTGGCAAATATATCAAGAAAAAAATGTAAGTAGTGGAAGCAGAACCCCATACCACCATGGCAGGGAGAAGACTTAATGAGGAGTTTTTGCAATAGCCTAAATTAATGTGAACCTGAAGGAATAGTGAGGAAGGAAATGGATTTGGCCTATGCTAAAGATGTGAACTGACAGGATTTGGGAAATCACTTAATGTGCAAAGAATGGGAACAAGGTAAAGGGAGGAAATGACAAAAAGATGAGAGCACTTACAGTTTGAGCCTGAATGAAAGAGAAATGGTGGTTCCATTAGGACAGTGGTTTTCAGCCGTCCGTGTGCATGAGAATCTCCTGGAGGACTTGTTTAAACAGGTTTCTGGCTGGGCATGGTGGCTTACGCCTGTAATCCCAGCTCCTTGGGAGGCCGAGGCAGTGGATTACTTAAGGTCAAGAGTTCAAGACCTGCCTGGCCAACATGGCAAAACCCCTTCTCTACTAAAAATACAAAAAAAATAGCTGGGTGTGGTGGCGCACACCTGTAATCCCAGCTACTTGGGAAGCTGAGACAGGAGAATCGCTTGAACCCAGGAGACGGAGGTTGCAGTGAGCTGAGATCATGCCATTGCACTGCAGCCTGGACAACAAGAGCAAAACTCCATCTCCGAAAGAAAAAAAACACATAGGTTTCTGAACCCCACCCCTCTGACTTTAAGAAGTTCCCAGGTGGTGCTGATGTTGCTGGTTCAGGGACCACACTTTGAGAACTACTCCATGCAGAAACAGAAAACACAGTAGGTGGGGAAGTATGGGAGAGGAGAGAGGTGTGTCTGGGTAAGGCCATGGCTCATCCATCATTTAAATGTAGCTACATAGAAGACCACTGAAAATTCGATTAAAGATAGTGAATTTGGACATTACCACTGTTCATGGACCCGTGTGATGGTCATATTGTCAAGTGAGAGGCTGAAGAGCCAATGGCAAGTTACACAGTGAGTCACTGTTGAGTAGACAGTCTTTTAAGAAGCCATTGGCTCACGCCTGTAATTCCAGCACTTTGGGAGACCGAGGCAGGTGGATCACCTGAGGTCTGGAGTTCAGGACCAGCCTAGCCAACATAGTGAAACCCCGTCTCTACTAAAAATACAAAAATTAGCCAGACTTGGTGGCACATACCTGTAATCCCAACTACTCAAGGAGGCTGAGGCACAAGAATCGCTTGAACTGCAGAGGCAGAGGTTGCAGTGATCATGCCCCTGCACTCCAGCGTGGGCGACAGAGTGAGAATCTGTCTCCAAAAAAAAAAGCCATCCGTGTGGTGGGTACGTAGGAAAAGCATGGGACTCTGTTTTCTTTGAAGTTCTCATCCACAAATGGTTTTTAGTAAAAAGCTTTTCTTGTGTATATTTAATGTACCCCCAAACCTCTCCTCCTTTATTTTGGTTTCCTCATAGAGGAGCTAAGTAACAGATAAGAGCCTGAGTCTTAGAATATAAACTTCAAACATCTGATAAACTTTACTGTTTTCAATCTGCTTCATTAAAACTGATGGAAAGATGTCAACTAGAACTTGGTTTATTCCTGTTTTGGTGGTAGGATAGAACAACAACAATCTTAATATTGTTCATCTCCTATTAGAATATTAGCTAGTAAGGCAAGAAATTAAGTGGGTAGCTGTATTTTGCACTTTTCTTTGATCCTGAGATCTCAATGTAACAGACGATGGGCATAGCCTAGGGCAACAAATCCCGCAGAGCTGTCCTAATAATGTGTATCCTTCATGTCTTCAAATTGATGCAACGTCAGCAGTTTCCATATGAAGGCTAACCCTTTGTAGTGCCCTTCCCTATGTAAGTATTCAGTCTTGACAAAAGTGATTAAAATTTTGTTTTCCAATTTCTAAAAAATATTTTAAATGTAGAATACAGTGTAGTACCTCTTAATTCAGCCTTCCCTAAATACAACAAATAAACTTTTTTTCAGTGTTGTATAAGTTGTGTTGTCAAAATGATAGTTCCTTGAGATGTTAATAGTTGTTCTTTGCAAAAGAAAAAGTGTGCCTAGTGTTCAATAAATCAAAGAAGTGCTGGGTTAAACAAAGGTAAGCTGACTTCCTGCTGGTAGACTTCTCAGAACTTTTAATATGGTAGGGTTGCTGTGACTCTCCAAGATTTAGAGTCTCCTAGGCAGCATTTCCCAAATCTGCTTGACTCGGAACCCTTCCTTGAAGGGAGTATCTGTTAACATCCTGTGGGACGCTGGTGTTCTCAGTTTGAGAAACATAATGTTATTCATCTTTGATTTTTAATTTCCTTTTAACAAAGGAAGGTAGCCAGTACAATGGTGACTGACATCGTATGCCCAGCATTTCTATAATTAATAATACATTGATTTAGGGATTACCAAGTAGATAATAATGATCTATCAGTTATTAAGTAAATTGTGGTAGATGGTCAGGACATTTGATTACCTCTGTTGAATTTGCTGGGTGTCTTAAGGATGAGAAATTCAAGGACCTTTGTAAATATGACTGCTTTGGTTTTTGCACAAGCCTAGGTTACAGGACGATATTTAGGATGTTTTGGGGGATTTCTTAGTAGTTCTTAAATATTTGTTTTTAATATAGTTTCCTAAACTTGGCCCAAAGATATGATCATGACCATAATTGACTCATCTTTTCAATGTGGGAAATGGGGAGAAATGCTATAGCATGTCCTGGGTACAGGACATAATCCTGCCCAATCCCCTCTGTCTTAAAAATCTAGTCAGTGATAATTAGTATTTCAGTGATATAAAACTCTCAGTACACTAAGGCAGAAAGTAGATTTTTTTCAAAGATTTTTAACCAACAACAGTTGAAATAAAAATGCTTGCTTTCTTAACCAGTAATTCCATCACATAACAACCATCTGTTTTCTTCTTTCAATATGTCTGGAACTGAGTACTTTCCTGCTGAGGTATATAGTCATGGAAAGGTATGTTGTCTCTTGGTGTGTTACACTGCTAGCATGAGATGATTTTTGTCAAACAGATGAACGTTTCTAAAAATTACTATGTATTTTATATTAAGAAAAATATACAAGCATTGGAAACCAGTATTTCAATGACTTCAATGCCTGGAATGATACTGTCTTAAAAAGGAGTCATTTTAAAGAAAAATACTCAATGAAAGAGATAATATAGGTCAGAGAAGAAAGAAACAGACTGAGGAGTCCTATAATCAAGAAGGTATGTTCTCAGATGAGAAAAACTTGAGCGTTAGACTAAATGAAACATGGAGGATTCCAGAGAGAAGCAAGATTCTGGAGGAGGCAGGAGAGCATGCAGAGACCAGCCTTGGATGAGAAAGGGACAGTCCCTCCACTAAGCCTGGAAGAGAACTGAGGATTAGTGTGAATGTGGGGGCAGGAGTTGAGTTGTCAAGCTGATGGTCTGAAATGAGCACCTACTGCTGTTTCTTAATTGTCGTCATCATAGTTGTAGTAGCTATTGCAGCTACTCCTGAATTAGTCAGCTGGACTAACTTGAAGTAAATCCACATAATGATGCAAATTGACAACTGAGCAAGATGGCTGGAGGCTCAAAAGACAATGAGCTTTTTCCATGTATTTTAGAAGCATAATGGTCTTTACTGATTAGGAAGAAAAGGAAAACATGATTTACTAATATCAAGAATGTAAGGGGGATATGACTGCGGATCCTACTGACAATGAGAACAATTATATAACATATACTGACAGCGAAGAATATTATGAACCACTTTATGCTGATAATTAGAGGTAGTAAGGAGCCAGGAGCACACCATCTCTCCTCTCCCCTCTTCCAGGCACCTTGGGTTTGGGGTGTGGAAGAATTCATAGTCTTCACCAGAGAGGGTTGTAGGAAAATGCAGTATTTTCAAGGAAGAACTACATTTCAATTAAAGCCTGGAAGGGGAGCATATTCTTAGTAACTCAGAGGTGGAGAACATTCTGATTAAAAGATAAAGAGTTTGTAAATAGAGAGTCTGTAAACTGGAATGAGGCTTCCACAGGGCACAGTTGGAAAGGGTCAGGAGATATGTCACTATGGCCATCAGTGAGAACTTAATGAGGGTAAGAGACTAGGAGGCCACAGGAGGATGAAGTATGACCTGCTTTCAGTGTTAAGTGAAAATGGTTCAAGGGACTGAACCTTGAACAAGAGTGGAGCTCTTCCTGCTTATCAGAGGAGCGGGAGTGCAGAGACCTAATTCTGAAAGCTACCTGGGGTTTCTGAAAACCAGAAGGAAGACGATACCCTTGTGACTAGATGTGCAGTATCCTAGTATTTCTATTTGAAAGAAACACAGTAATCAACAATGTTAAAGCCTTATTTAGAACTGAGTAACTTGGGAGTTGAAGTAAAAGTCAACCTAAACAAGAAGGGAAAACAAAAGAAGAAAGATAGAGATTTCACACCCAATGACCATGCAGGAACAGACATGAAAAAGAACTAATAAGTCTCAGAAATGGAAAATGCTGTCTTTGGAAAAAAAAAGTTAAGTAGATGAGATAAACCATAAACAGGACACATAGAGAAATAGTGAATTGAAGGCAGTGCTGAGAAATTCTCCCTGACTACAGCTTGAAGAAATTAACAGAAAATATGAAAGAGCTATACTGTAGATTCAGTATTCTAACCAGTCTTTCCCCTGAAAGAAACTAAACATACTCAATAAAATATTGGATTTTTTTTTAAAGCAAGGCTAAGCTAGAAGGAAAAGAAATAGTTCACAAAAACTAAAAGCAAAATGCAAATGAGAATCCTAAGCAATAAACCTGGCTTTTACCCTGAAGATATCTGGCAAATCTAGGTGATCTTGAGCATGCCATTTGACAGCTCCATGCCAAAGGCATTTGAGGAGGCCTAAGGTGAAGGTTCAAATTAGATCCTATGCCCAAAGCTAGAACTTGCCAAAACTACAACATTGGCTAAAACTGATAAGAAATCTGTCCCACAGAAGAGGACAGGCCTGAGTGCTGGCAGGAGGAAGACATTTTCCCCGATAGTTATGATACCTATGAGATTCAGAAACTTAAATTGGTCAATAAACATAGGAAAAAGGTGTTTGTTATCAGGGAAATACAAAATAAAACACAAGCAAAATAGCATTCTATGCCTATCAGACAACCAAAGAAAAGAGAAATTTAAGGCCCAGAATACCAATTGATGTCAGTAAGAATGTGGAGAAGCTGAAACTCTCATTTATTACTGGCTGGAATGTAAATTAGTACCACTACTTTGAAAAGTAACCTGACAATCATTATCAAGCAAAACCGAAGATGTGTGTATCTTTTGACCAAGCAATTCCACTTCTAGGTCTCTTTACTCTGGAGAAGTATGATTCAGGTGCACAAGATGGTTTATACAAGAAAGATTATTTTACAGAATGTTTATGATTACATAAAATTGGGAACAACCCCAGGTTCATGATGAGAATCAATGTGATAGCTATGCAATGGAATGCTATTGAGAACTGAAAATAGATTAGCTAGATCTACATGTATTGATGTTAATAAATCTCAAAATCATGTTGCAGTAAAAGCAATCTGCAAAACCTGTACAACATACCAATGGCATAAATTGTGTGCACATATAAAACAATGCTATATCTGTTGCCATTTATGGCTCTGTAAATATGTAAATGTGTAGTAGTAATATAAAATACTCATGCGAATATTAAGCACCAACTTTAGGGTAATGATTCCTTCTAGGGAGGGAAGAAAAGAGAAGAATGGGATGTAGGAAAGAGAAACCCAGGGATTTCATTGTATTTTAAAATAAAATTGTAATATTTTACTTCACAAGACACCTGATGCAAATGTAGCAAAATATTAAAGTTTGCTATAGCTTGGTCAGATTCACAGAAGTTTATTGTGTTATTGTCTATAATTTTCTGTATTTTTGAAGTGTCTCACAATATTCTTAAATTGGGAGAGAGAAATCTATCATTATAGAAATGGAAGGCAAAAAAAAAAAAGACTGTTTCAGGTTGGGTTCTCACTGACATGGAATTTTACATGCAGAATATTTGTCAGGGATCAACACCTGTGGAGGAGAGGGGAAGCGAAAGCAGGATTAGGCAAGGGAGAATTCCAAATCAGGCTGACAAAGCCTTGGCCAAGGCCAAAGGGAGCAGATCTGGGCCTGGTCTTTATTTTCTTACCTTGATCAGTGCCTGAATGCAAGTGGCTCTCTGCAGCCAAGACACCCCTGAAGGAGCTGATGACCACAGGCCACCTGCTGGCAGATGGGGCAGCCAACTCTTCCGTGGGCTTCCATTGGCAGTGTAGCTCTGTCTACCAAATATGGCTCATCTGAAAGTGCTGCTTTATTTTCGTCTATTCCCTTAACTCTCTCTCAAAGAATATTTATCAGTATTCTTATTTGAGAGGAAGGAAGTAAATATAAAAGACAAGCTTTGTAACACATGTGAACAGATTCCATTTTTAAAGCATATTAGTAGCCTTGACTTTCTAAAGTCATGTGTGGTTTTGTTTGCTAGGCTCTACGAGGAAATGTTCATACACTAAATCACTGACAAATGCTTTTAACATTACCTTTTGTCTTCTCACGAAAGAACAAATATAAGCTTGCCCTATAATTTAGATTCCCAGTTTGGGATACTGATTTAAGAACCAGTCTTCACATTTTTTGTTTAGAGGATAAAATACAAGAATTTAACTTCATAGATGATGTCTCTGCATCATCATCTTAATGAGTGTTATTTTGGAAATTATTAGATGTGTTTTCATATGACTGCATAATGCTGTCCTCCTCCTCATCAGACAGTCTAAGAAGCCAGTAGAGACTGAATTGTCAAATATTGATATCCCACTCATACATCTTGGTGCCATTCACATGTGTGCGTGTTCAACTTGTATTCCGTAGGAATAATAGGAATAATTTTGCAAGAAAGCATATTTTTTGTTTGTAAACATTCACAGGTGTTAAGAAACTTTTACAGATTCAATACTTTATAGCTTCTTGATAGTCTGCTTTTGGCACTTTGATGAAGTCCTACTTGTGAGAAGTTGTGGGCACATAATAGGTTGAATGGTTTCGATAAAAGTGATGTTCAATATTATGGGCTCTGCGCCAGTAGGGATATAATGTGGACTTAACTCAGTCCATAAGAATGTTAAAGGAATTGCCCTACTTTTAAATAAAATGTATAGCTACATAATGTGTGTATAGGCTTTCCTAGCAACTCAACAACTGTGAATTGTTTCTATGGGTGCGTCGATCAAAGTTTCTGGTTGTAAGATACAGACACTGACATGGCTAATTAAACAGAAAAGTAATTCATTAAGGGATTATTAGTGAATTCCTACACTTGTTACAAGTACTGGAGAACAAGACTTGAGACTAAGATTCCAGGAACGGTGTCCAAATTTGTGCCACAAAGTTGATCAGATAAAGAAACTATTGTTATAGCCACCAAACACACAGAGTTGTGTGTGGAGGTTGTTCCTATGTCAGGAACTTGACCTTGAGAACTAATGCAGGAAGCACAGCAAGAAGGCAATAGAGAAAATGAGTGTCCTCTTTACTGGAGTCAGAGTCTCTGTCAGCACCTGCATCACAGTCTGGCATGAGTGTACCTTCTTGGCAGAGCCAAAGTCACCTGTCTGTGCTTTTGAGGGAAGGAAATATGGGAAATTCCAACTTCTGCCTTCAAGAGGAACTTTCCCAACTATTTCCTTGAAAGGTTGTTTACAAGGTCATAGGCAGCCACAGACATGATAAAAATTCATTCCTGTACAGTGGAATTTTTTTCTATGAATGGAATTTTTTTTCTTTGTTCTTATTTGCAATGTATCTTCATACTATATCTGATATGGTAACTTTTGGCCATCCCAAAATGAGGACAATACTCCAGCCCCCAATCCCTAGTAGCCACTGAACTCAGAGGACGAAGGTAATGTGATGGCTTGGGGAACATTTTGGGATTCCCGAGTAGTCCTTTCCTGGCCCAGCTTGAGAGAACTAGGCAGTCTTGTGGGAAAAGATGCATATAATAACAAGTGAGTAAAAGAAGTGAACAAATGGAAGTCTATCACAAAAAAAAAAAAAAAAGATACTGTTACAGAGCAAAGAAAGAGTAAGTGTGAGTTAAGCATAATAGTATTTTCAAATTGGATCTTAGCCTTGTACTGAATTCTGAACAATTTATGTCTATCTAGTCTTTTGTTACTGAACATTTATTAAGAGCCTAAGAATTGTTAGGCAGAGGCAAGCATTGTCCCACTTACCGATTATGATCATATTGTACAGCATTATTGAGCCAGCTATTATTCATCTAGGCCCTGTCCAATACGCCCACACCAACTGGGATCATTAGGAAAGGATTCGCAGTATCAGAAGGTGGTAAGGAGTTTAGGGACTGTTTCTTAAAAATTTTTCTAAGAATAGCTTGTGGAATTTGCAGAGCCAGTGCTGTCAAGCAATTACATGTTTGCCTGATTTCACAGGGAGTTCATGTACTTTTCAATTAAAATTTTTAATGGCAAACATATACATATAATCATAAATAATATTTTAGGTCGTTTTATTTCTGAATAGTTTCTAGATTTAATACTCATATGTCTGGTATTTTGAACTAGCAGTCATCAAATTAAACTACTTACAGTTCAGCATTTGCTTTGAGTAGACTTGTGAGGAGACAACATGGCACAGGGGAGCTTGAGATGCTATTTGTGGCTTAAAACCTTTGGAATATACTTGATCTTTAGATATTTTATAACATGACATGTTTTCTACTTATTAAAATCCCATCAAGCTAACAATGAGAGAAATACAAATAAAGTTAAAACCTCCTCTCCTTTCATAGAATTTGTTTGCCTTCACTTTGCAATGTAGATTGAAGAATATAATTTCTGTAGACACTATTCCAGCTTTTGAATATATTTTAAATTCCATGTTATGGCTTAGTCTTTTTCATTTCTTGTGTTCCTTCTCTCCCTTTGCACGGTGGCATATGATTGCTTTTGGACACAGCAAATTTTTGTTGGTTGTATTATAGATAAATATAGCAAGACTTTTTCTGCGGCATTGGAATCATTTTTTTAATTAATTAAAAGACTATATATCAAACATGGTAAAGTGATTCTGATCATGGGGATTTACATTTTTTTAAACTATGCTGACATATAGTATGAGAAATATAAAAACTAGCCATTGTTTGCTGTGCCTCTGATGTAGATACATTAAGTAAGGTCTCTGGAAGCCTTAACTTTAATAAGGCTCTATAGCAGAAGTACTGTTTAAAGACCTCAGTTAGAACCAAAATCAGAAAAGGCAAATAAAGATCTACATGTTTTCTATGCCAAACAAAGGCTGATATTCTATTGCCTTTAGATTTGAAAAAGCTAGGAATCAATAGGTCATTTATTTCATCCACAAATTGCATTTCACAAAGCCACACCATAGCTGTATGTTATGGGTACGTTCCTGTGTTTCCTGTGACATACATTACTTCATATATCTGCCTGAGCAGCATACTTCGGAGCCTTATATGCCTTTTATTTCCTTGAATCACAGGAGCTTCAGTTTCAACGACTCACCCGAGAACTGGAAGTGGAAAGGCAGATTGTTGCCAGTCAGCTAGAAAGATGTAGGCTTGGAGCAGAATCACCAAGCATCGCCAGCACCAGGTACAGGGCCAATGGCTCCATCTTTATGCACACTCAAGTTACATGCCTTATTAAGTTGTTCTGTATGCAGCAAATGATTCTGTTAGTGTTGTTACTGTTAACTTGCCTTCCATAATTTGAAACCAAAAATGTCCATTTATTCTAATTTTGAGAAGCCTCTTGCTGTATCAGCTATCCCTCAGTCCTGTGCTTAAAATGTTTTCTATAGCATTGGCAAGCTTCTGTAGCAAAAGCTACTGTGCTGCCTTCAGATTCCTCATATGTCCACACAGTTAGTGGATGTTGTTGTGATTGATTGCTAATTATTTGGTAAAGCTAATTGGCTGGTGCTTTGAACACCTGGTATTGATTTTTTTAAAACTAAGAAATATTTCTAAATAAGATTGCATTAACTTTTAAAAATGTCTCCAGTTTACTTTGGGTTTTTCTAGAGCTCTATGAAACTACCACACAAACTAATTACTATAAGGAATAATTTACTGTACTCACATATAGTAAATACAAAATGAGTGCATTACTATAAAAACATAGTCATGATTGTTATTTTTTATTTAAATACCTCTCATGCTATTTAAAAGCATCATTCTTGTAAAAATTACTACATGTTCCAAATAGTTAAATCACTGCTTATCCTACCTATAGATTTCTTTCTTAATAATTACATATTTCTATAAAGCCTACTGTAAAATGCTTTCATTGTTTGCAGTTTTAAATTTGATCTGCTTATGCTTAGGTAGACATGCCTGCAATAACTTCTCTCAGTCATTTCTAACCTCATAATTATTCTGCTTTTCAGTATCTTGTGATACTCATGGGTAAAAAAACTTCTTAGTGAATAGAATGCTGTCTGTTGTTTCTAACTGATTGTTGGTATGAACATTAAACTATTGGGCTGGTAAGTTATAAACGTATGAATTGTTCATCTCTCTTAACAGTTGTGTATATTGATATGTTTGGTAAGGCATAAAGCATATAAATAAAGGTCACCAAAACCTTTACAAAACAAATATAAGATTATGTAATTATTTTATAAATATCCAGGAAGGTTTTTATGGGAAGAGAATTATAAGCAAGGTGTAAAATAATAAATTAGAAATTTCTAACTCAGACTTTGCAATACCCAATGAAATAATTTGTTCAGGAAATTAAAACTGAAAACAAAAATTAGCTTTAATTCTCTATAATATTTTTTAGAAATTATCCATATCTTTAGCACCAAAAAGAACAATTCACAAACTCAATAATATGGTATTATATATTTCTAAAAGGTATGCACCAACTGGTTTTGTTTTTCTAACCAGAATTATATTTTAATGGAAAAGTGATTCAACATTTAACAGAATTCTGTTAGTACTTCTTATTCTGGCAATATTACTAACTAAATTAAAATAGAAATTCTCTTGATAAACTCCTAGTAATACTTGGTATATCAATAATAAAGACCAATACCTAGAGGAAATGGCACAAGAGGAGGGAAAATCCCCAGATATTGAAACTAGAAAGAGCACTGAAAGCCGGAGCCAGAAGCTTGAGCTACCTCTGTAGGAGATGTGAGAACAGTTGTCACATCTCAAAGTAAGCACTAAAGATGGGTTTTATACCCATATAGGAGCCGAAGAATGAAATCTTGTGTGAACTCAAGATGGTATGTTTGAACTTAAGATCACTGTACTAAGCCATATCCTTTAAAGGACCCCACAATTAGCAAACCCCAGGCTTCTACCATATGTGGGTTTGGAGCCCAAATGTAACTATCCACATTGCTCAGGAGTCCCCATCTGAGAAAATGACACCACTAAAGATGAGCTCACAGTGAGATAGTATAAAACACAAATTTATGAGTGACATCAGCAAGATGACAGAATAGGACTTGTCAGTGCTCATCCTCTCACAGAAACATCAATTTGAACAACCATTCACACACACAAATACCTTCACTAGAGCTAAGGAATCCAGATGAGAGATTATAGCACCTGAGTGTACAAACATAAGAAAAGATGTATTGAAGAGGGTAGGAAGGACAGTTTCACACTGTGCTTTGTTCATCATGTATTTCTGAATTAGTTCTGATTTTGGGGAAAAAAATGCATTGAAATACATACCATAAACTTGACCATGAGTGAGAGAATCAGTGAGCAAAAGAATAGAGTTTCACACTCCAAGAACTGGATACCACTGGGGGAAGTCTGACAGGTGTGCACAGTAAAATACAAAGGATGCTCATTGCAGCATCATTTGCAAAAGTAAAAAATTACAAAGAGTATACTTATTCCTCAGGACGGAAATGGAAAATAAACTGTTAATAGGTACACTCTAAAGCAGTTAAAATGAAACTCTAGAGCAGTTAAAATGAAATAACTGGATCTACATGTATCAACATGGACATGTTTGCAAAACAGACTTGAAAAGCTGTAAGTTGCAGAAGAATAACTATAGGAGGAATAATCTATGAGCAATTTAAAATATACATCTATAGCAATACTGCATAATAATTAAACAGTACTTGGTTTTTTTTCAGTGTATGCATTTGGAGTAAAAGTATAAAATATTTTGGAATGACACCAATTTAAGATGGTAGAACCTCTAGAAAGGAAGAAAGGAGGACAATACTAGGAATTAGGCTTTCACTGAATCTGTAGCATTTTATTCAAGAGCCATCTGGAGCAAATATAACAAAATGTTAACAGCTGTTAAATGAAGGAGTGGTTGATATATGCATGGCTATTAGATTATGTTCTGGACTTGTGAATTTTAAAATGTTAAATAATTTTAAGGTTATATCATTCAGCTGGCTAATTCCATATGTTTGTTAAAAATCTCTAAGTAAAATACATATTGTGGGCAGTAGTTTCTGTCAGTGACTCTTTTTTGTGGTTCCTCTCTGGTTCTCAGTGCCTGGCATTTGTGCCTGGCATGTGACTGTCACGACCAGTGAATGTCGGGTGAATGAATGGGTCATGCAGAAATGGGAGTGGGATTGACCAGGGAAAGGAGGAAAGTGTACACAGAGGCATATATGATCCCACATTACAGTCGTCCCGGAGCACTAAGAGGCTCAGCGTCTAGGATATGCCCTAAAAGGACCTTATGAAATTGGAAAGGTGAAGCCGGCATTTAATTGTGAAGAACTTTATTGGATCTTTAAAGGAGACCTACTGAAAGTTGTTATTGGTGGTGGTGATGGTTATTGGAAGTTTTCCTTTTTTCAGAGTGCAGTGTGTAAAACAGAATAAAGAGACCAGGCAGCCAGATAGGAATCTATTATGAAATTTTAAAGGTTATGAGTAAGGTGGGTTTCTTCATTCAGTGATCTCTGAGCTGTGGTTGGAATGGTAACTGATCCACTTGGATTGCCCTACTTTCTTCTCATGTTGAATTCCCATCTATTTTTGATGTCGCAACTAAATGCTTACCCTTCTTTACAACCTTTCTCAAGTTTCTCAGGAAAAGTCACCTCCCTCATCTGAATTCCCATCACTGTTTCCCTGTGCGTGTTAGCTGCTCAACAGGTAGTGAGGCCCATTCCAACCCCATGGCCCTGGCACAGAGCCTGGTGCTCAGCAGGTGGGCTCCCAGCCAAATGATCATTGAATGGATAATGAACCTTAAGTCCAGGATGCTTCAGGCACATCAAGTAAAGGTGCTTTGCCATTAGGGGAGCCAAGGTTTTTTTTATTGTGTCACTTGAGAGATCCCCCTTGCGTCTCCAGTGCATGCCAACTGTCAGTCTTGGAACCAGAATCTAAGGGATACAGAAGAACAGAAATTAGCTCTCAGACCTGCCTGCCATTTCCAGTTTGCTAAAAAAGTAGCAATTAAAAGTGGAATTGCTACTTTGGGCGATCGAGCTTCTGTTCGATCCAGTTCGTTTTTGCATGGAATGAGTTTAATCAGCAAAACGGGGGATTTGATCACTAGTTACCTTTCATAGTGTTTGGATCCTGTGGCAGAGTTGGTAAGGTGATCTGTAAGATTTTCTTACTTTTCCTGGTCCAAAGATGACAGTAATGACTCAAAGGAAAACAAAAAGGATTTGTTTTCACCCTTTTCACCCATCCAAAGTTTTTGTCATTATTGGCCTCACCCTGTGAAGAAAGATGCAGCAGTGGCGTGAGGTCCTGTTTAATACCTGTTTAATTATGCTTATGTTGTGATAAATAAACTGTGGAGTCCTCCTCCCCGAATGAGTGGCTCTAATAGTGAGTACTTTGGTTTCCTCACACTTGTAGGATCAAAGATTCATTTTTAACCCATGCCAGAATATGTTTCCATTTTAAAAGTAGAAACTAGTCCTCTGCATACATTTGCACCTGTCAGGAAGTGTCTCAAAAAGGTGAACTGCATAATAATCATTGGCAGTTTATTTGCAGTATGCCTTCTTGAGAACATTTTTAAAATCTTAAGATAAAATTCCTTACTTTTTCTATTAATGACTCTTTAGAAGTAGTAGTCTTCCCAACAAGGTAAAAACCTCATTTCTGATTACTTTTCCATTGGTTTTATTTACTTCTAAAAAAATTAATAAAACTCGCACTATCAATATATTATAATGAACTTTCATCTGGAATTGATGAAGCCTGTATCAAGAGATGATATATCAGACCAGAAATAATCGCTGCAACCTTGAAAAGCCCTGAAGACACGTTATGGCCTCATTTAACAGAGCAATTGTAGCCTTTCTTCATTTGTACCAGGTACACTAAAGTTATCTGTGCAGATAATGTTATCAGTGTATTTAATATTTCACCTCATTGAGGTTTGGTTTTGGAATGAATTAATAAAGAAGTTATGGTTTGTCTGCATTTATATTGAGCATAGTTATATTTCACCTCATTGAAAGGAACCAGTTAATAGGGAAGAAAAAGCTTTTCTGCATTTGTTCTGAGTATGCTATCGTTGCTTATGCATTCAGTATTTCACCTCATCCAAAAGTACTTGAAACACCTTTCAAAATACAAAAACTAAAAGGAAATGCAGGAAAAAGAAGATAAAATTTAGAAAAATAAGATGAAGCCAAGGTTAAACTAGTACACAAAATGTATGTTGTAACCTTCCATGCCACGTTCGCTCTGAGTGACCTAATAGCCATGCTAAAGACAGAAACACTAATGAATTCCACAATTCACGTGTCTGTAAAAGAAAAACAAACTAAGTTGCTCAGGAGGATCCACACCATTCCTGGGGTTGAGGCTTAAGTGATTTCTCCCGTGTGTCCCCATTAACATACCGCTGTATGATGAGGCAAGCAGTGTCCTCAGTGGTCTCTTTCTAGTAAATTACAAAAACAAGCTCATAGGGCTCTTTCTTCCATTGTTAAATGGAATATAAATGGATGGAATAACACCTTAACTAAAAGTAATTCTCCAGGGGGCCAATTCTGACACTACAGCTTGGCTCCAGGATAATACTTAGCATATGTAGATAGATGAATCAATTTTAGGTCCACTAAGCAGGCAGCCTACCGTGACTGTTTCTGTCTGTAGAGCCTTTTAGAGTCATGGATGGCAATGAGTGCTGAGATGTGAGATGGCCTGTGTTGCCTGTCATTGTGCAGGTGCATAGTGTATACATCTTAGCAACAGAAATGACTCCCAGGGGATGCTGGGGTATGTACAGCTTGTCTTAGGAAATCTCACGGCACAGAATCCTCAGAGGGAAATATGTCCTTTAAATCTCATGTCTCCCACAGGCTAAGCAACATCCTTCAAATCCAAATTTTGATGAGGCATGGAACTTGTTCTTTTATTCCCTGCAATATCATTGATGGGGTATCATTTTCACATTAGTTGGGTTGAGATTTCACTGGACACAGTGAGAGTAAAAGGGTCCAATAACCCACATTGCAGGGCCCACTTGGATTCTGTACCCATCTACTCCCCCTAGGACTTCCCCTTATGCCTACACTCCAAGGACACTGGAGCAGGCAAGGGTATAGACAAGACCGTATTCTTACTCTGTATTTTATTTATGGAGTTATGGAGTTAAATGATGTTCCTTTTAGACAAGTTGTAAAGTTCAGGGAAGTATAAAGAGAAAAATTCATGATTCTACCATTCAGAGATAACTACTATGCATTTTAAGTCAACTTTATTGAAGTGTGATTTACTTACCATAAAATGTAACCCTTTGTAGTGTAGTTCTACAATCCTTTACTAGCACTTTTGGCATGCAGTTGTGTGATGACCACCACCACCACAACTGACATATGGAACATTTTCATGAACCCCCCAAAAAGAGGCAACCACTTTTAAAAGTTTGCTATGTTTCTTTCTCTTCAAAAAATACTTTCTGAAAAATTAAATTTAAATTTAATTTTGAGGTAATTCCCCACAGGTAACTTTTTATCTTGTTCCTAATGTCCCGCTTTAGTATGCCAGGATATTCTTTAAACAACTTTTTTTATGTTTTGTTTTTTTGTTTGTTTCTTATATTTTTATATTTTCTGTTTTCTTCTTTTTACAAACCGTTGTATCGAGGGCAGACTTTCAATAGATCACAGTGAGGGAGCTGCTCTGCTACATACGAAACCCAACCCAGAAACGGGTTGTCCAAATGGTTTAGCGCCAGGTTCCCAACATGCGTTGCATGATGGGTAAGTGGGCAGCCCCCTTTCCAGCCACACTCTGTTTCCCAGGACCAGGGGCTCTCCGCACCAGGGTCCCAGCGCGCGTCCAAGTAGCCTGCTGGCGGGGACGACAGGGGACCAGTGATTCGAGGCCAACCGAGGGTCCACAGCCCTACTGTGACCCTGCTGTGTGGCTCTGCCTGGGAGGGATTCTGACTTAGAGGTGTTCAGTCATAATCCCACAGATGGTAGCTTTGCCCCATTGGCTCCCCAGCCAAGCACATACATCAAATTTAATGGTTTCCATGTGCCAGCAGAATTCCCAAGTGCTGAATAGCTTTGGGCCTAGGGATGCTAGCTTAGTAGGTTAGAGACTAGTGCAGCCTTCCAATGGCAAGTGCATACTAGTGAAAGATTCAGCCAGGAGAAATATTGCAAAATAAATTCAGCATTCCAGTGTACAGTGTATGGTCTGTGTTCACATTTCATGCAAGCAGAGAAGTTACACTAGTGGTTCAGCTTGTTGTGTAGCGAAACTGGAAGGATAGGCCGGGCACAGTGGCTCATGCCTTTAGTCCTAGCACTTTGGGAGTCCAAAGCAGGAGGATCAGTTGAGGCCAGGAGTTTGAAACTAGCCTGGCCAACGTTGTGAGACCATATCTCTACAAAAAATTTAAACAATAAAAACTAGAAGGATTAAAAGTATATAGTTAGAATTGAAAATTTCATAAATAAAATATGATCATCTTAGAATTCTAGAAACTATCCCTGAAATTTTATAGTAAAGAATTTCAGAACCGTAACTATTCTTGACAACAGACTTGGAATGTTACTGTTTCCCAGAAACTCATCTTGGTTATCTCTTCTTTGTTTTTTATTTACTTCTCAATAAATTGTAAATGGTGAAAGAGAAAGTTTATATCTTTGTACATCATAAATTGGTTCCAAATATTTGATTTTACAAATCGTAGTTTGTCTCCTTACTAAAACAAAGCCCTAACTTTTGATTTGTATTGAAATAAAAAATATATATTTAAAAATTGGGCCTTTTAATAATTGTAGAAAATATTAATGGCAACTTTTGGAAGTAAATCACAGTTTAGATTTTCATTTTTGCTTTTTGCGAATGATTTTGAAATTTGATTATCCCGTTCAGAAGCAGTTGGTCCCTTCATATTGTTCATTCTTTGGCTGGCTGCTGCTGGTATTAGGAAGATGGTAGCAATGTTGAAGTTAAATAACTTCACAGTCTTCCTAAGATTATCTTCCCTTTTTTGGTTTGTTTAAAGCCCTGCTAAAATAGAATTCTTTATGATTTCAAAAAGGTCATACAGTTTTGACAAATAGTGTTCTTACTACCACTTAAGAACTGTTTTTTTTTAATGAAAAGATTTGATTTCCCACTGCCATTCAGACTTTTTATTTTTTACACTTTATCGGGTCATCAGGTTTGAATTGATATTACTAAAAATTCTAAAAATATTTTAGGGCTGACAGCAGCATAAAAGGCCTTTTTGTGGTTCAAATCTTTTCTTCAGTGAATATTTTTAAGTCATTGAGAAATCAACCTCTTCAAATAATGTATTCTTTAAAACATGAAGAATATTTGAATAGATTGAATGTTTGTGCTTTAAAAGTTTATTACTTATTTAATACACCACTTAGGAGAATGTTTGAGAAAGTTCTGTCCCTTTGACCTTCAGTGCACTCACCAGGCAAAACCTGAGCATGCTTTTTATAAAGTAACTATTTTATTGAGATACATTTCACATACCATAAAATCCATACTTTTGAAGTGTACAATTCAGTGTTCTTAAGTATATTCAGAGTTGTGCAACCATCACCACTACTTAATTTTGAAATATCATTCCAAAAAAAAACCCTCCCCCTTTTTTCCTTTTCCCTATCCTCAGAGAACCACACTATTCTATCTGTATCTATGGATTTGCCTATTTTCAACATTTCTAATAAATGATATTACAATTTGTGGTCTTTTGTGTCTGGCATTTTTCACTTTGCATGAAATTTTCAAGGTTCCTCCATGTTGTGGCATGTATTGATACTTTTTTATTTCCAAATAATATTCCATCATGTAGATATGCCATATTTTGTTTATTATTCATCAGCTGTACATTTGGGTTGTTTTCTGTTTTTGGCTGTGATGAATAGTGCTGCTGGGTATTGAATTTTAAGAGGGAAAAATATCAAGAGCTTTGCTCTAGACATTCTTAAGTTGGAGGCAGCAGGAGCAAAGGGAGATTTCCCTTGGCCTGTCCACCCATCCTCCCACTCTCTCATGTGGGCTTGCCTCCTTTCCTTTCTCCTTTGCTTCCTGTTTTAGTAAATGCTTGTTTATTGGTGAGTTAGTTGTCTGTAATGATTTAGTTTTAATTTTTTAGTGTATTTGGTCACTAGTGGCTCTCTTAATGGTCAAATATTCTAAAGCTCCCTAACTTCATTTCTAATTCAGACTAAATGAAGACTAAACTGTTTAATATTTCAGTATAATTACCAGAAACCCTTGGGATCTCTATGGTGAATAGTTATTAAATTGGTGCTCTTATGAGCAAATTTGGTAACATTGCATTTTCGTGATGCAACTCCTGCTGTAAACACAGTAAAGAGTTCCACATCTGAAAGATACCAAATGTGTCAAAGCTGACCTGCAGCTCTACAGAAGTTGTTTATCTGGAGCAGTTTGCTCAACACAGTTCTTCCAGAAGGCATTTTTAATTATGATATCTCATTGCCATTCCAGTCACAAGTCAGTTTCAACTGGGACATACAAATCCAAGTGACAAGTATCTCCACACATGTGAATTAAACTAGTATAACTAAGTCTTGCCTAGGCCATGTGACCCCAAGGTATTTCAACCAGTATTGCAGTAAGCTAACATATTTTAAGCTAAAAATGTCACCATGTAGAATTTTAAACAAGATACCTTTCATAGTAGAATCTTTTTTGAACCTAGAATGTTGTACTACAAAATGTTTTAATCACAGCAAATAAGTATTCCAAAATAAATTACCTGTCTCTTAGACTGAGCATTTTAAATGTTAAATAGATAATGTGGTTAGGAAGAACCACAAAAAAGATCAGGTTAATAGGATAAATGTTTCAGATTATTTTAAGACTATTTTAATATATGTGGTTAAAATGGAGGCACCTCAGCTATATTAATTTTTCTAATACTCTCAAAAATTCAGAGGCCCATACATCTAAAATATATATATCATGCCATTATTTAATTATCTTTTAAAGAACAATTTTAGTTAAAACAGTATTTCATTTTCTGTAAATTTTCATAGTTCACTTTCTATAATTATATTACTAAGTTATTTAGCAGTATTGAATTATTGAATCAAAATAAGAATTATAATATTAGCCCTTACTCTTCATCATTAGTTTTTGAAATTATGTGTGCATATTGATAAAGTACTTTAATCAGTTATACAGGATATTTCAAGATGCTTGAACAAATTTGCTTTCACTGCTTTATAGGATTTAGTAATTACATTTATCATCTCATAAAAGCACCAATGCTCTTAAATCCTGTATTTTCTTATCACTATTATTATTTCCCTTTATCTGTGTTTTTAAATCTTCTTTGTTTTGAGAAATGTTAAAAATTGTAAGTGCATAGAATAGCATGAAAATGTAAGTACTCACATCCCGTAATTAAAAATTATTAAAAATTCATTTTTTATAAAAAATATTGAACCTAAAATTCAAGTCCCCTTTGCCACATTTTCTCTTCCCCATAGCTAACCACTAGTGTGTAGTGTTTCAAATTACTTTGTATACTTTTATGTCAATACATATACAGTACTTACATATTCTATACATATATATTAACACCTGTGTAACCAATATTTTGTGTTGCTTTTTTTTTTAACATCAAAGATGATAGGTGTGGTTTATGTGTCATTGTGCATGCACCTTGATGTATTCCATTTGAGATCCAGCCACATTGATATGTGTAAATCTAGTTCATTCTTTTAACTGCTCTTGTATATTTATACCATAAACATTAAACTGTTTAGCCATTCTATTGTTGAAGTTTTACAATACTGTAAGTGAACATTTTTGAACATATATCCTGGTTCACATGTGTAAGATTATGGAAAATATATAATGAGAAGTAGACTATTTGGATCATAATGAATGTACATTTTTAATTTTTCTAGATCTTGCTGGTTTGAAGCAGCTTTCTGAAGTAGCTCAACAGTTGCACCCCCTTGAGCAGTGTAAAAAAGTTCCAGGTTCATTTTCTCTTGCTTGCTTTCTTTCCTTCTTTCTTTCTGCCATTGTTTAATATTGAACTGTCTCTTTAAGTTTTGCCAAACTAATGTTATCTCATTTAACTTTGCATTTTCTCAATTGCTGTTGGTGTTGAATATCTTTTCATATGTTATGGTCCATTTGAGTGTCCTCCGCTGTTCATGTTTGCTCATTTTTCTAATGAGTAATTTGGCTTGTTATTTTTGGTTCTATCATTATTTTTTTATTTTTATTTATTTATTTTTTTGAGACGGAGTCTCGCTCTGTCGCCCAGGCTGGAGTGCAGTGGCTGGACCTCAGCTCACTGCAAGCTCCGCCTCCCGGGTTTACGCCATTCTCCTGCCTCAGCCTCCCGAGTAGCTGGGACTACAGGCGCCCGCCACCTCGCCCAGCTAGTTTTTTTGTTTTTTTTTTTGTTTTTTTTTTTTTTTTTCTAGTAGAGACGGGGTTTCACCATGTTAGCCAGAATGGTCTGGATCTCCTGACCTCGTGATCCGCCCGTCTCGGCCTCCCAAAGTGCTGGGATTACAGGCTTGAGCCACCGCGCCCAGCTAGTTTTTTAAAGCTAAAATAACTCTGGGATATATTTCTTAAAATAGTACAGATCCTAGTACATTGTAAAACAAAGTACACCATATTGATCTATTTATAGAATATGAACATTTTAGTACAGTGACACGTATGTAGAAGAAATAACCTTCTATATATAATATAATAATAAATCTCAAATTATCCAAACCTGCCACTTAGGGTAGGTGAAAGCCCAAACAGATTATACTAACATTACTCTCGGTTTCTATTTCCGTGTTTTCATGACTCTGCATTTGTTTTTTTCTGCAAATATTTATGACGTCTTTTCTAAATTCATTCACCAAATACTTAGCTTTTGCTGTTTTCTAGAGCTACAAAGATAGAAGCTTAGAAATTTGTCTTCTATCAGCAAGGGACCATTGTGCATAACTAAACCAGACGATAAAGTGTCTTCCTAGCAGCATAAAATGTATGCCTGTATTTTATTATTTTTAATTTTGTGAAGAATGCTGTTGATGAGGTTGCACTGGCTCTCCTAGCTCTATCCCAGGATGCCTTACCTTGGTATCTTTGATCATCATATCCTTAGGTAAAATCCCTTTTTATAATTATGGTGTAGTAAAGAGAACAGCAGCCATTAAACACCTATTACGTAATTTGCAGTTTGATAGTAAATGTTTTGTGCATGTTATCCTCTTACTCTTCAGTAGGGTTTCATTTTTGGTCTTGGCGGTGGTGGTGTGTTTTGCTTTGATTTCGTTTTATTTATTGTACACCTGAACCTAACATGAGGATGACATTTTCCCCTAAAGACAGTGTTTTTCTCTTGCTTTTCCATTGGAGTCTCAAGTGGCTGGAAAGACTTCAGTACTTCATTTACCTCCTTGTTGCCACTGCACCCCTCCAAACACATGCTATCTAGGTAAAAGTTGTGTTTGCTGTACAGAGGCATCTGTGAGAGTCCTCGTCTCCAGCTCCACCTCCACTACCACTATTTTGTCTCTCCTATCTGGAAACTCTGAAGTGCTTGATATTTCTATTCCTAATCATTCACAAACATGTTACAAGAGGTCATATAAATATTCATTCAACAATTCTAGGAAACAACCTTTAAAAATATATTGCCTGTTTCCACTAATGTACTTAGCGCAGTTAATTATTTTAGGGGGAAATTTTTTGTAATTCCTTCATCTAATCACTTTAATATTCATGATGAAATAAAAGAAGGTTAGTGGTAAACTCTCATTCTCGTTACCATCTGGCAGGTTAAGGACATAGAGCAACAAGAGCAATATGTGTGATGTATCCTTAACCCTTCAGAGAGCTACCCTACACAGCTCTAATCCAGTGATGTATGGGAAAGAAAACTGAAAATGTGATTATCTACCTAAAAGTGAGGGCCCTCCATTAGTGCGTTTTCAGCAGTTAATCAGCTTGTCATAAAAATGTACATGGCATGTCTGCCTAGGGATGGGGGTGGGGGACTAACATGACAAGTTTGCCAGACTTTATAGTGTCTGAATTGTTATTATAGTTATCTTCCCTGAGGCTTCACAATCTATTTAATAACAAATCAATCTAATCTGTTTCTGCATAGATTTTTCTATGCTGCTGCTGTGTTACTCCACAATTAAATAGGAGAAAAACACTCTAAAACTGAAGCAGGAAAAAGTGTGTAGACTACAGAATTTCACAGCTAAAAAAACTCCCTACACATTTTAACCACTGTCAAATGTTTGGTTTGCATTAGTAGACTGCATATAATCCAAAGAGGAATGTCTTCAGTGTGTGTGTGTGTGTGTGTGTGTGTGTGTGTGTCTGTATTTTGTATTTCTTCTAGACTTTTTTTTTTGGGGGGGGGTGGAGAAAAAGAATAGCCAGTTATTTTAGGATCCTATGATGCGTAGTCTTTGCTTCAGTCCAAGTCAATTAGAGATTGATCTACTTCCCAGATTGAGTTACATTATCAATAAGAGGGCTATTTCGGCCACAGAGAAAATTGAAGTAAAATTATCAACCATAATACAAGAACTAATGTTTACAAAGTACAAAATGCGGAAGTATATCTGTTTGCTGAACAACATTAGCAAAATACTTTTCAGTAAAGACATTTATAAGTGACAACTGAAATAGTATTATATCATATTTCTTATGAACATAAAACAAAGGGAGAAATTATATTATTGTATGAAGTAGTTTAATCAGAATAAGTCTAGAAGTTAACTCGGTTGAACTTAGCAACCACTGACAAAATAGTGACAAACCAGTGACCACCAGTGGCTACTAAAATCATCAGCTGGAAAGGTAATGGGAAATTTTACAGTGAGTGGATTGGGCTGACAGGACATGAACCCACTGATCTATCTTATGTTAATATCGCAAAAAGGGAGACAGCCAGAAATCTTAGTCACCTGATATGATGCAATGAGAAGTATGTAATGTCACCCATGACATGTTCTTGCCCTAAAATTATTTAAGCATCTAGATATTAATACCAGTTTATGGGGAATACAGGAGACAGAGGAACATGTCAGTTGATACTGTGCTGATACATTCATTAGAACCAGGCTAAAATTCTACAGAGCAAATGAAATGATTTCAAATAGGAAAAAGAAGAGAGGGGGAGGTAAAACTATATATCAAAAGATTTTTAGAGACATAGCAACCAAATGTAACATGGACCTTATTTTGGTCCTGATTTAAACCTCCCAACTGTTTTTAAATTGAAACAGGGAATATGAATACTGACTAGATACTTGTTGATACTAAGAATTTTACTGTTAATTTTTGGTGTAACAATATTATTGTGGTTATGTTCTTTTTTAAAGTATCTATATTTCAAGATACATTTAAAGTATTACTGAAGTAATGTCTTGAGTTTGCTTCAAAATAATCCCGTAATGTAGAGAATATAACGTAGAATAAAGATGTCAATGAAATAAGTTTGACCACATGTTCACTTTCTTGTTGAAGCTGGGTAATAAATACAGAGTGTTTGTTATGCTGTTTTTTATTGTATATATTTTAAATGTTGCATAACAGTTTTTAAAATGTTAGGTGATTCAGATCTTAATTTTCAGACTGAAATTGCATTTTAAAAATTAACCATAATTTCAATGTTTATAAGATTAGTATGGTTATATTTCTTACGATCTGAGTGATAAACTTTTTGAATATTTAAATAAACACCATTTATTAGCTCTAATTTTTACAATGTAGACATTATAAATTTACATAATATGCTCCACATACCATGTAATACCTTTCCTGTCAATGATGTTCACTCATGGCAGTGAATGGGACGGGGAGAAAAAAGAGGGAAAGAAAGATAAAGTTAGTCAACCTCTCCTCTGGTATGTTGTAAATTGTCATTTCTTTTTGGATTCATGTTTCTCAAAAGAAGCCTGGACATTAAAGCTAGAAATTTAAGGCAGTCTTGACCAACCACTTACCTTTTCTGTTTGCCTTGAAGGGTAGTTGTTCAACTCCTGATCAGTGTTTATGGATCACGCACTGTTTATCAAGAATGCTTTTTTAAGAGACTTTACCCTGTCCCTCCATTGTCATTATCATCATTCCTCCTTATTCATCCTGTTAGGCTTTTTTCTGCTTCATTCCCCTACAGCAGTAGTTAGGAACATGTGGGTGATAAATAGAGAAGGGTAGGAAACCAGAGTAGTGGGTAAGGGGATATGGGACAAATTAGGGATCCATGAGAGTTTTCAGAGGGATTTAAAGCGTTCTAGAACCACTTTTCTAGGATCCAGATGTTTTACCACATAGAAACATAGTATATACTATGTAGAATATTGTCTGTTTCCTTATGGGTCCACTCTTCTTCCAGGATTGTTATTAGTAATCCTGGGTCTGTGGACTGTCCCACATGTGAATTCATTCCTCCTTCTGCACTAAAACAGCTATTCATGTTGCTTGTCCATGAATCAAAAGCTGAAAATGCTGTCACAGAGAGAAACCTTTCTTTTTCCAAAAGTAAAGCAGAAATTTAACAAGTATATTATGCTTTCTCTTTTCACACTTATAATTTTTTTTGGCAATTTAAGGAACTTTACTGTTTATAAAAATTAAAAATCTTCACTCCAGATAATCAGTAGACAGAAAGTGAATATCATTCTTTAGACACACATCAAATTTGATAGTACCTTTACATGAGTAGCAAAGAACTCTCTGTGTAAGTGATTGGAGGTATAAGTGTTTAATTACAAATTTTGGCTTAAAATTCCTTTTAAGTAAATTTTTACATAGGCTTTTCAAAGCACCTAAAATATGAAATAATGTACAAAATTAAATTGTATGCATCAAATAAAATTATTTGTAATTATGAATTTCAAGGATTTTGTATCCCAGCTTGTCTCTTACTATGGACTGCTACAGCTTAGTCCCATGTTAATGCTGTGCCCAGATTCACGTAGAACAAATAGAAAAACAGGGCCCTTTTCTTGCTCCTTACCAGCATCTGCTTTATTGACAAGTATAAGATGTAGATACTTCTATGCACTTCTAGCAGAAAATAGTATGTTTATATGCCCTTTCTTCTTTATTTTAAATTTTTTAAAGTTTCCTTTCTATTTCTTCAACTTTGGAAGGTTTTAGAAGAATAGAAATGAAGGAGGCCACAGCATTTTGTAAACCATGGACACAGTTCCCGGTAGCCTGTCTGGTTCAAGGCCAACCCTTTGCCCAAATAGGATCCTAGGTTTGTGGCAGGATATTTAGGAATAGAGTCTGTTGTTGCATTTAGCCATTCTACTCTTTTCATCTCAGTTGCTTTCATTCTTTCAAATGTCATTTGAAATATTAGAAAACCTTCATATTCTGATTTCTACTTTGGCTAGTTGGAGCAGCTGTTGTGGGATGGGCATAAACAGAAGTCATGTTTCCTGTATAATTTATAGGGATACTAGAGGGAACTGTTTGTCTCATTTTTTGTCTAGTACTACATCCTTTTTGATCTTCCCTTTCCCATATGGTCTTCTGAATCTTTTATTTATAGATTCAAAGCACTAACACAAAATGCTTTTGTCAAAGAATATTTAACATCTTCTGAAATTTGTTCACCTCTAGTCCCTATGAAGGTTACTTGAATTGTATTTCCTGTTCCTTTCATGTTTTTGCTCCGCATCAAATAAGCAATTTTCGCTTCAGGAGGCTAGTCATGGTATTATTTATTTAAATCTTACCTGTCCCTGGAATGCATTTTAGACAGCTGTTATAGGGGTCCAAAAATATATAGTAGAGTAGCAAAAAGGAAAACTAGAATGAAGAACTGAGAAAACAAGTATGAAAACAAAATAGGACTATGAATAAGACCAAACATGTTCACTGCAGTATCCGGGCATACATTTTACTCAAACTTGCTAGCATCCAATGTAAACCAAGACTGGACTTTTATTCCACATTTTGCTGTCCCTGTTGCTCATGACTTTTTAAAGACTACAATTGTAAAAGCATATTCTGAGCATGGCCAAGTTTTTCAGGTAAAGTCACTGAGGGAAACATGAGTCTGACTCTAGGCCCTTGAGCTTTCCTGCCTTCCATGAGGCATCAGGTCTGCCTTCCTGTAGCCATTTCGTTTGCTCATTCTCTTGGTCACAGCAGTGATTGGGTTTGGAGTGGCGATGGACTGATGCAGAGCCTCACTAGTGAAAGGCAGCTCAAGCCTCATGTCCTGTGGCTGGTGGGTCAGGAACAGCTGTAGCCTACATGAAGGGTGTCGTTTTTAATTCAAGTGCTCTTGCTTTTCTGTAACCTCGATATCGCCCTCAGATCATATAATTATGAAAAGAGGCCCTTTGCCCTGTCTCATTTGTTATGCCTTGCTTAGTTCAAACTATAGGCATGTACCATTTTCAGGCGCAGGGTCATAACACATAAAAGTAACTAAACTACAGTTAGGGACCTGTTGTCACATTTTCACTTTTCCTGGCTGCTGAGATCTTGGGAATGGACTTAGGAAGAGAGGGGACTAATGGCCATTCTGATGAAAAGCCAGGAAGAATTAATTAGTGGCCCTTTCTTGGGAAGAAAGAAATCAGTCTCCATCCAACAGAGAATTGCCCAGGATCTGACAGTATGGTAAAGAGAGACTCGGTCACTGAAAAACCAGGAATTTGGAGGAAGAGGTTTTGTTTTGTTTTTGTTTTCATTGAGATTGATTGTGAATGGACACTAAGTAAATTTGAAAGGGGTTTCAAAAAATATAGTTAAATACTAAGGAGGATTGCTTTCAGAGTATTTTTGCTAAGAAATCATCACTGCCTGGATTCATGATTTTTCAAACTAGGGTCCTGAGAGCCCCTCCGAGGTGGTAGTGAATGTGGTGGTGGAGATAATTGTTTGCCTTCCAGCTCCCCCGTCCTTGAGCTGGGCAAAGCAGTTCACCTTCACTGTCTTCACATGTTGACCTTCCTGTCTTCACGTTACTGAACTAGCTTAGTGCAATGATGAAGAGTATCCAAACTTGTTTTGGGAAGAATAATCATGATATATTGTTTAATTTTGTGTAACTGCTCTATTTGTTCTGATGTTAAGACAGAGAGCATAAGTCTCTAGCATAAAGAATTTATTTCCTGGGCAATCCTTATCTAACTAAAAGCAACAGCTAAAGACCCTGTTTCCCAAACAGGAAAAACAAAACTGGTTGTAACCTGACAGTTACCTATTAGTAGGTGGTATGAGTTTTCAGAACATCAGAAGACAGGTTATAGCATTAGAGAACCCTTTATTCCATCTTTGTCTTCTAGATCCTACTTCTCACCTTGCTAATTGTAAGTATAAAATGAGCTCATGGACATTCTTGTTGAGGGTCGGGGTAAGGAGAAATCTGACCTGCCCACAGGTGAATGCCTGGTCCTAATAAGACCAGGGACTTCCACAGGAATTACATTCAGAAAGCGGCATTCTCAGCATGAATTCATGAGCACACAAGAAAGCTAAAGCACAGAATGCGTTTAACCTAGCTAAGAACTCACAAGAAACTAATGGAATATTTTACAAATGCGTTAAGAGAAAGACGGAGCAAAGATTTAAATGTACTAATTAAAACAGAAGCCAAAGCAATGTTAGATAGAAATAAAAATCTTAAAGTATGTTATGTCTCCTGATCATAATTGAAGATTGCATTTAATTATAATTAATGACAATATAGAAATTTAAGTGTTTGACAGAATGTGTTACTTCGTTAAGGTAGTTTGTTTAAAATTTATCCTGTAATATTCTTAAGTAGAGACAAACTGGAGAATCATTAGTAATTATTTTGCCATATTCCCTTGGGGAGGGGAAAAAATCCCAGATACATAATGGGAAATACAGAGTAACAGGGAACTATGGAGCCCAGTTCACGTTAACTAAGAGGATTCTGGAGTAATTCATTAAAAAGCAATTTGTAATGCCTAGAGGATGACAAGGTATTAAGTAATTGCAATGTTAATTCGTTGCCAAAAAATAAAAACACAAAATGAGTTTCCCCCCTTTTTTTTTGTTTTAACTTAGAAATAGACCTTGGAATTGACTAAAAAGTAGACTTAGCTAGAACTTCGCACAATAGATTTAGAATCCAGAAAGCCTATACGTTTGTGAATGGAGTAACTTTGATTAGTGGAGAAATAAAGCCCACCAATGGCACAAGAAAATATGAAACATAAGTTATAAAATGAGCAAATCACAAATTGAAAGTAAGACAATAACGAATTGGTGGAGAAAGAGAGAAATGCATTTTGGAACTTATGTCCTGAAGCTACTGAGATTTCATCTGTAAATGTGGGAGTTTTTAAACTCTAACTCAAGAATTAATATTTACAAAAATACGGACTTGTGGAACTTAGAATCAGAGCTCAAAATAGTAAAACTGAGAGGAAACTGAGGAGTGAAACATCAAGGAAAGGCCAAAAATGTACAAATGTATTTTTTAAAGTTTTTCATAGTAAAGATTAATATACATCTGATTCGTGTATTAATTACCCCTATTTAGTAGACGAACACTTAAGAATAATTTAGAGAATATTGTGTACCAGGCACAGTGGCTTATACCTGTAATGCCAGCCTGGGAAACGAAATGAGACGCTGTCTCTAAAAAAAAAAAAGAAAGAAAAGAATATTGTAATATTGTAAAAAACTATGGTGTGATAGTGAAAGTAGATCATGTAATGCTACTCATTTGAGATGGTTTAAATAGCCATTAAAGAGATCATCTGTCATGACAGAGGGGAGAAATGTCAGATTTCTTACACATGTAGCATATTGTTTTGGTGGTCTCCCAAACTGTCTTATTCCCAACCACTTACAGTTTGTGAGCTGTGGAAATCGAGGTGCAGTCTAGACTATGGCATATGGTTCATATTGTTCCATACCTGTCTCACTGGCGACTTCATGTTCAAATTCCTACCTGTGTGCTCCCAGTACCAGTTGACCTTCTTTTCATAGATGAGGATAAGGAGAGTTAGATCTTGGTTTTTGTTTTTAAAAGTTGCTTCACACTTGTTTGTGATAGATATGTGAATGTCTTTAATCGGGATAGTGCTGGGCCCTGTGACATTGACATCAGAGTCCTCTCTTGTAGGATGCTCTTCTCACCATGTATTCCCAGCTTCTAACAATGGCTGGCACTCAATAAATGGTCAACAGATATTTATTGAATGAATCCATGTGATGTATGCATGTATGCAGTAAACATCTTTTCTATGAGATACAAAGAGCCCAAATCGTGAAGAGTCTGTCTCTTTTGCAGAATGTTTGAAACAGTTTCTAAAATTATGTAGCATTAATCTTTAAAACAACAACCCAAAGAGTTAAGGTCAGCTATGATCTATTTGAACATCCTACTCAACGCCAGTTCCTGGTTAGATGCAAGTAGAATTAATATACTATATTTACTCTCAAGAAGGCTGCAGTCTGGTAGTAGAAACAGGTAAGTAAACAAATACTATGGTTACAATGCGAAAAGTGCAAAAGTACAGATAAGTTATTGAGTACATTCACGACAAAAAGGAGGAGGTGACCAACTCTCCTCAGGTAATTCTTGAAGGATGATGGGTGTTCAACAGAGAGAAGGCTGTAGATGGTACATAGTCCAGACAGAGGTACACACCCATGCTCCATTCATAAATAAAACAATTTCTAGGATAATTTGAGTTATCCCTTCTAATTAATACTGAGTAAAATTTAATTTATTATTGACTGTGGTTTATTTTTTCAGCTATTAATGACTTATATTGATATATAAATATACATGTATGTGTAAAATCTCTTGACACAATTATTTTTGTTCATATTTTTTTTGAAACAGGGTCTCTGTTGCCCAGGCTGGAGTGCAGTGGCACAATCACAGCTCACTGCTGTCTTGCTTGCCTTGAGTCTTGCTCTCAGGCTCAAGCAATCTTCCCACCTCAGCCTCCTAAGTAGTTGAGACTACAGGCGCATGTCACCATGCCTGGCTATTTTTTTAAAAAACTTTTTTGTAGAGGTAGGATCTCACTTTGTTGCCCCAGCTGGTCTCAAACATCTGGGGTAAGCAGTCCTCCCACCTTAGCCTCCCAGAGTGGTGGGATTATAGGTGTGAGCTACCATACCCAGCCTGATTTTTTTTAAATAAAGCAGTAAATTTTGCAATTTGACCATATTCCAATTTCAGGCTAAGAACTGGTTCTTTTTCAGAAAGGAATAACCCTTGGATCTTGTCTTAATTCAATATGTCTGGCTAAGAGACTAGTAATAGTAGCTTGTGTATACTTGTGATAAAATGAGCCCTACCTAGACCTGAAAGAAGGTGAGGGAAATGGCATGGCAGAATTAACCATGTGGCTCCATCCAGTTCTCTACCATCCCTTCTCCTAGAATTTACCTACTGGTATCCACTAAAGCAGGCTTGCTCACATCAGACAGAAGAATCAGGAGGAAATTGGGTACCAACTTAAGTAAAACATTTTTTTAAAAATATTCCTGTTATTATAGAAGGTGATACAAAGTAAAGGTAAACTTTAGAGCGTTCTGTTTCATGGGTATATAAACAGGTTATATGGTACCTGCATGTGCCATTCTAGAATTTCAGTAATTCTGAAAGAATTTCCAGGCTCTATTCCTGCATGCTCTACCCTAAAAATAGCAGTGGAAGTGTGAAACAGTATGGTGTGTGAGGCAACTGCAAGCAGTTAGAAGTGCTTCGAATGTAGGTTTGTGTGGGAAAGGGCACACTAGAAGGAGCCAGGTGGTGCAGGGCCTTCTGTGCCATCTGAGATGTTTGCATTTTATCCTCTATGGATCTGCTGTGCATTAGCAGCAGAAGAATGACATCAGAGGTGAGTGTTTGAAAAAAATCACAGGAGTAGCAGCGTAGAAGAGAGCCTGCCAGGATGAGAAGTTAAAGCCAGTAAGACCAGTTAGGAGAGAGACTGAAGAAGGACCCAGCCAAAAGAGGATAAAGGCCAGAACTATGTCAGTGGTAGTAGAGATTAATTCAAAATGAGTAATGGCCATGTGTCAGATACTGCCTTAGGCTCTGACCATTGTCTGTAAACAAGGCCGACTCCCATACCCTCATGGAGCTTACATACTAGTGGGAAGAACAAATAGTAAAATTACTCCCTGCTCTTCAGTTTGAGTGACTAGGTGGGAATCACTAAGCAGGAGTCAGTTTAGAGGGAAATAATTTCAATACATTGAATCTGATCTGTGTTATATATCCAGTATGCAGTTGGAAATAGGCTACAGTTACGAGTCTTGGGCCCTTTTCAGAGGGTTAGTTTGTCTTTGTTAGTTTTAGGATAACATCAGTCAGGATTTTTGGTTGCAAACAATGGAATCTTCTCTGGCTTATGTAAGCAGAAAAGGAACTTTTTAAGAGCTATTGGGTGTCAACTCATGGAGTCTCTAGGAAGGCCAGGGAGCCAGAATCTGAATCTGGGTTTCCGGGAGCAGTACCTACTGCCACAACTGTATCCACCACAAATGCTCAGGACCACTCTATCTCCACATGTGGCTTCTTGTGGACTCTCACTTACTGGCTGCCTCTGGCTACAGGGGATTATGAGCAGGTAATTTTCTGAGTCCTAATATGGAAAACAGCAAAATAAGGAGAGTTTTCAAAGATACTGCACAGCCATCAATGTCCAACAAAGAGATTTTGCCTCCATTTGCATCTGAATGAAAAAAATTAATTTCAGGAGTGTGTAGAATTTTATAGTGATCTACAACATATTTTCATGTAATATGATGAAGGTACATTGTCTTCCTGTAAACAAAACTGATTTTTTGCATTAAAATGAATTGTTAATTTGGTAATAAATTTGCTTCTGATTGATGTTCACCATCTGACTGGACAGCCCCAAGGTTTTTAGTGGATTTCATTCTAAATGATTGTTATTAAGTTATTAACGTATTACATTATGAATATATCTTCCCAATGAAATAAAGTTATCATGGGTGACTCAGTTCCTGTATGTATTTTAAAATGTGTTTCACATTCCAGTGGAAGCTCCTAGAACGCAAGCTGCTTGGCATCTTCAGAAGAGAAGTGAAAGGGAACTGGGATGGAGTCATTTGTGGGCACAGTGCCTGCAGACACATTGTAGGCATTCAGTAAAAGTTGGGGAAGTGTTTCTAGGAATAGATGGTTGGAGGGAGAGAAGGAGGAAATAAGCCTATGTTTCTAACATGAAGCTGCGTGTGATTGTTCTAATAAACCCATGTTTATTGGGTTTATTAGAACAATTGTATTTGGTGGTTTAAAACAGCATTTCAAAATTCCATGTGTTTTGTTGTCCAATCCCTGAGTCCCAAAGTAGTGAACAATTTGAGAGTCATTTGAAGTGAGTAATTCAAAAAGAAAATAGGCTGTTATGAATAATGTATAATGACCAGTTATTTCTCAGAATTATAGAAGTTAGTGTGAAATTAGTTGGGCTGAATACATGATCTTCAAAATACACCATGGAACTTTTTATTTTTAATTTTCTTTATTAGCTTGTTTTTCTAATGATTTATATATTCTACCTTAAATAGAGGAGGGAATATTTATGTTAACCGAGGCTTCCCATTGCCTTCACCTAGGAATACCTATTATATTTTGGTAACCAAAGGTTCTTTCAGCAGCAGAAATGCTGTTTGCTTGATTGCTACACAACGAGGCTACTGGGACTTCCTACCTAGACTCAGGGAGAATAAGTTGACCTGCTTATACTAGGTAATACGTGGTAATTTATATAATCCTGACCTTTCAAACAATAAAGAACTTGATTTTTTCACAATATAATTAAGCATCTGCTGTGTGCCTGACAAATGCTAGGCACTTGGTATAAAGAGATGAGCAAAACAGCCACAGCCCTTGCTCCATTTGAGCAATTATCTGGAATTATATTCTGTGACTTACAATTTTGAGGATAAAAAGTCTTGTATTTCATTAAAGTTTATATAAGTTTCAAACTCAGAAGATAAAACTTCCTTAAGATTCCCAAGAAACTTGAGGTATACTAAACATTTCTGGATTGCAGTTTCATTTAGCATGTGTTTTAATATTGACATAAAATATGATGCTTTTGAGGAAACACAGTTGGGTAATATCAATCTCAGTGCTTAGAAAACTAATTTAGATAATACAATTAAATAACAAAAACAGATTGAGAAGAAATTGAAATGCAGTGTGCAAAACCACTTTTGGAGTCACAAGACAGTGATGGCCTACCCTTAGGAGCAAGACAAATGTCTCATTACTGATATTTGACCAAGTTTTCACTTTTTCCTATCAGTCTACTTTGAAATCAGCTAAGGGTGTTTCAGATAAAGGAACATCACAGAGCCCTGGAGGAGATTAGCATTAACTGGTTGACTCCACTTGCTGGGAGCATGTCCCCCTGCTTGCAGCTCATTCAAGGTCCTGGAATGTGAACTATTGCTCTTGTGATGGAAAAAAGACAAATCACACACAAAATTGAAGTTCAGGGAGTTTCTATGGAATCTAGGGTTTTCAACCAGCAAGTTTCATAACCACATAATGACTTGGGGAAAGTATCAAGGGGGTAATAAGAACTTAAAATCTTAGAAATACAGCACTAAAAGGACTGTTCTTCCCCTGCTCCACATTCTTTGTTTTGCAAAATGTTTCCTTAAGCCCAGAGTCACACTCCTTTTTCTATAAATTTAATAAGCACTCAAAAAATACCATGAATATATGTCCTTTTTCTGGTTTTTTAAAAGGAAAAAAAGTACAAATGATTAAAAAGAAAAAAAATGTAATGACTGTACTCATGGATATAACTGCTAGCACATTGGTTTTTATTTTTCTAGACTTCTAGTCATATTGTCTATGTGTCTGTATGTGTTTAATGCAAAAATGGGATCACAAGCTGTTCTGCCAGGTAGCACAGTGATACGGTGCACGAGTCTGGAATCTGACTGTCTTGGGTGTGGTTCCAGCTCTTCGAATTACCAGCATATGTTTCTTTATCTGTAAGATAACAATGAGGATGTACCTGTTCACAAGATGGTGATAAATAATATAAAGGAGATCATATGTGAAATGCTTAATCTACCTTTTAATAAATGCTTAATAATCCATTATTTTGTTCCTGTATTCTGCCGCACTGTCCCTGTAACACCATGATTCCCTGTATTGATTGGGGCAAGAGGGGTGGCAAGCGGGGAGGCAGTGATATGTTTTTATGCACAAATTTTTTAAATGCATACTCTAATAACCAAGGAAAATACATAGCTGTCACTTTATCCTGGCTTATAGGACCTTATATTTTTGATATAAAGTTCGGTGTTTTAAATTTTATAAGGCAACATTCAATTCAAAAGTGGCCTTGGTAATTTTTGTCTCTGTTATATGTTTTGTCTCTGTTCTAATTGCCACTTTTGAAAATAAGTAAAATAAACTGTTTAACAGCCTTTTTGGTTCCTTTTCATATATATGATACATATGTAGTTTTCATATTATCACAGAAAAACTGTAGGACATCATGTAAGTACTGTGAATATCATACAGTTGTGCTGTTTTGTCTTCAAGTAGAATTTTATGTCATTTTATAATTTGCCTTAATTTCCAAATAGAAACAATTTTTGTTCCAATTTTAAATACTATCTAAAAATTAACTTAGATAAGTTTAAATTTTATTTAGAGTTTTTATGCCTTTGTATAATTTAATGTGGAAATTAAATGTTAATATGCAAAACAGGTCCCAAGCTAAATTTTATGACAAAATAAATAAATGTTTCATTTATTCCTTCTTTTTCTTTAGCTCAACTGAGAAGTCATTTCCTTGGAGATCAGCAGGTATGTTTTTTATTACATAAGAGTTGTGTTTAATAAACACAAATTACATAGCCTACTCTCTTAATTTACTATTTCTTGGTGAAATAAGCCAAGCAAAGCCTTTAATAGTGACAATATTGAGCTATGTTGCTTTGGAATAGTAGTTCTTAATATGCTCAAGTTTTTAGTATAATTGAGTAAATTTGTATGTGTCAACTGTAATGAAAAAGCATTGAACAGCAGTATTTTTAATATCAACCCCATATCTGAAAGTTTCCTTTTCCATCATAAGAAAACACAGGGCTGACCTCAAAAAAAGTTATTATGTAATCGAGAAACCTGCTAATTATACAAGTTGGGTCTTTCACTGTGTTTATCATACTCAAAGAAAAGTTGTTTGAAGTTTTCATTTTTTTAATGTATCCACATTTCTAACACAGTGTGGTAGCTTTTCATGTAGTCTATCTTTTCTTTTTAACCTAAATTCACCACATAGGAAGGATGAATTACATTAAGGAGACTGTCTGCCACTTACACAAATCGTTGATGTCTTCATACCCAGCCTTCACTCAGTAAATGTTTATTGAACATTCACATCATGTACCGGATGCTGTGCACATTGCTGGGCAGTAATGGGCATAACACACACTTGTCCCTGTCCCATTCCCCCATGGAGCTTGCATTGTAAATAGTAATGTGAACAATGTTGTAATGCTGGAATAGGCATTGATATGTAAATACTTTGGCCCTTTTCAAACAAGACTTGAATTGAGGAAGACTTAGATAACAAAATGCCCAGTATCTGAGTTTATCTAAACCTGGTGCCAGGATTCTGGTGTTCCTTATAGTACATACAAGATACTTGGCTGTCATACAAAGAAGTTATATCCCCCCCAAAAAAGGTTTTAACTCAAACTGTTGATGAGGCAGAAACATGTGAAAAGCTACCTAACAGTAAGACTTCTAAAGAACAGTTTAATACAAGGCAAGACACACCTTGAAATAATATGTGGTTGACTGCCAAGTAAGTATTATGTGAGCAATATTGATAGAAGTGGACAAGCCACATCTGAGATGGCAGAAGAGATGGTCCTGCAGCCTGGGGCTTAATGGACCACTCTGAAGAGGGCATTGTCACTGGGCAAGAGAAGAGACAACACAAGTGTCAGGGGAAGGGAACATTTAAAACTGGTTTGGGAGGTGGTAAGATGTGCAAAGGCAGAGGGCTGGACTGGCTGAAATTACAGAGATCTGTAAGTTCCAGGGACTTGATACTCTGTCCGTGGGGAAACACTAAAAATCCTTGAAGCAAAATGTCGTATTATTTAAACATTTCTCAGAAGAAACAGCAGAGCTGTCAACTAGTGGGAGGAAAAATTAGCGACAAGATAGACCAATTGAAAGCTTATTGCAGAATTTGGTGTGTGAGATCATCTAGGCAATTCATAAGGATTTAGAGGCTGGTGTGATGGTGAGGTGGGTAGGCAATAACTGTGAGGTTTTGTGTTTGGGAGGATGGTACAGTTAAAACAATCAGGAGTATCAAAATGGAGAGCCAGTTTTAGTGGGGGTGCTCTGGACCACAGTGTGAGATACGTTGGATTTGAGATGATTAAAGGGCAGCAAGTGACACCACTCAATAAGCATTTAGAAATGTGATTACTCGAAAAAGCCCTTATTCAAATGTGAAGAAAACACTTCTGTTAAACCAGTAGGTCCATGCATATTAATACTTTATTATGTGGTTCAGACATGTGGGCCAGAGTGCTGTGGATAAAGGACAACTGAGTTAGAGAAAGCATGCCTGAAACCTAGGAGAACAGCCTATGCCAGGAGAAAGCTGCTGCTTTTTGTTCTTGGGAGGTAATGAGAGAATGATCTGAAATCTGACCAGGGTGGACAGAGGGAGTCAATTGAGATACGGTATTATTTCCCCCACTTTGTCAGAGCATTTAAGGTGGTTACTGAGAGCCGGAGCCGTGTCTGCTCTGTTCAACGAAGTATTCCAAGGGCCTTGTGGATGGTAGACCCTAGATAACTCACCACCTGAGCAAATGACTACTGTATACATGAATAAATAGTAAATGCTTCTTTACACTGTCCTGGGAATATTTAGTGTGCATATATTAGCTTCACAACCAAATTATAAGCCCTTGAAAAGTGTCTCTTTTTTCTCTCCTATTTCATCCCTAGAAAATGCCCAACCTTTAGAAGGTGTTAAAAATATACCTAATGAGTAAATGAGATGAATATTTTCATTTAGTAACAAAATCTGTATTTTGAAAAAATGTATACACAAGGAAGTTATGTTTTTTAAAATGACAAGAACTATTTTTGATTCATAACTTGACTCACAATGCCTTAAAACCTTTATAGCCTAGCAGGACCTTAGTACAGTATTGCAGGTTTGTCTTTTTTATGGCAAATTTGGCACACATGCATGTGAACTTAATTCTTTTTGTTTCTCTTAACAGCCTTTTCTTTATGTATAATATACAAATTTCTTTATTATAATAGCTTTGTTGAGAGATAATTCATACTATTTAGTTTACCCACTTCTAGAATACTCTTAAGTGTTTTTTAATATATTCTGAGTAGTGCATCTATCACCACAATCAATTTTAGAACATTTTCATCACCCCTAAAAGAAACCAATGTGCCAGTTAGCAGTCACCCATTTTACCCCCAAACTTACCAGTCTTAGGCAACCACTACTCTATTGTACTTTCTTTCTTTATGGATTTGCCTATTCTAGACATTTCAGTTGAATAGAATCATACATGTTGTCCTTGTGGCTGGTTCCTTTCACTTGGCATGATTTTTTCAAGGTTCATCCTTATCGTAGCATGTGACAGTAGTTTATTCCTTTTTATGGCTGAATAATATTTCATTTATTGATTCATCAATTGGTGGACATTTAGGTCTTCCTACTTTTGGCTGTTATGAATAATGCTTTTATGACCATTTATATAAAAATTTTGAATATATGTTTTCAATTCTCTTAAGTATAAACCTATTAGTGGAATTGCTAGGTCACATGGTAACTCTGTGTTTAACCTGTTAAGCAACTACCGGATTATTTCCCAGAGTGGCTGTACCATTTAACATTTCCACCAGTTAAAAATAACAGTTCTGCAGGAGAATGGCATGAACCCGGGAGGCGGAGCTTGCAGTGAGCGGAGATAGCGCCACTGCACTCCAGCCTGGGCAACAGAGCGAGACTCCGTCTCAAAAATAAAATAACAGTTCTGACTACTCCGCATCCTCTCAAACACTTGTTATTATCTTTTTGATTATAGCTGTCCTAGTGGGTGGGAAGTAACATCTGATTGTGGTTTTGAATTAAATTTCCCTGACAGCAAATACTCCTTTTTTGGGGGGAGAGGAGGTTAATTTTTAGTTTTAGTTATTCAAGCAGTGGTGAATAATATAGAGCTTGTTGTATTTTAACTTTACCAACTGCTTTCATCTCGACTTTCTTTTTCACTTTGTAAACATAATTTTTCTCCTGATTCTAAGTGTAGTATATACTCATCAAAAGATATTTGGAAAATGTTTTAAAAGTACAAAAAGTGGATAAAATGACTTATAATCAAACTCATCACTTAGCCTTTCTGTACATTCGTGTGTTACATACAGTTTTTTTTTACCTTTTGAGTGAAAATTCTTCAAATTCATCTTTAAGACTACATTAATTATTTCTGAAATATTTATTGAGACAAACACTTGTCTAGCACGTAATTGTCAATGTTTAAAGCAAACATCCTTGCCCTCTTAAGAACTTCAGGTTTAATGAAGGTGAACTATAGTGGAGATGTATAACTATATTCACTTACAGTTGGGGGATAGGGGAATTCTATAAGGGAAAATCGTATATACCGTATTTACCCATATCTCTAGTGTCGGACATTCAGGTTTTTTCTTATTTTTTACTATTTTAAATAACAGTGTGGTTACCATCCCTGTATATAAAATTATATCGGCACCTTTGATTTTCCTTAGGCTAGAATTTCAGGAAGAAATTTATTTAAAGTACGTTAATATTCTAATGCTTTTGCTATATGTAATCAAGTTGCTTTCCTGAAAGATTGTATTAATTTTCCCTCCTTCCAGGTGTATGGGATTGATCTTCTCATATTGCCACATTAGTGTCATCATTTGTATTTCTAATTATCTGGAGAATATAGAAGTACAATATAGATTGCCCTTTTCTATTGGAGAATTAGTGTTTGATGGATAAGAGTTCTTTGTAACCCAGAGATAATAGGTGTATTTATTAGCCAGGGTTCAGTTGGGAAAACAGAACCCATGCCAGGTAGTTCAGCATATGGAATTTGATACAGAAAATGTACAGTTATGAAAGTGTGGGTTGGAAGATTTGAGTGAGTAAACAGGATGATGAAGCACCCAAGAGATAATGATGCCAGGAAGCTGCTATCATCCCTAGGACTACAAAGGGAAAGGGGTAGGTAGGTGGTTTTGTCAGAGTCCTAGAGCTGGAGCAGTTGTAGGGGCTTCGGATTGGGAGATTTCTAGCATTAGTTGGAACCAGGAAGGAGATGCCACCCCTGCCAGAAATGTTTAAAATAGAGCCAGAGAAATACCCTGATTTCCCCATGCAATTTTTCTCCTAACCCTCACCAGTCTGTACACTGGCTGAACTGAGCTGGAGAGGGCATTTTTAGATTTTTAATTACCAAAAGCTAAGCAGACCCTGCATATAATCATATGTTGATTTACAGTCTAGAGAGAATAAGTTTAGATTATGAAGACACATTATAGTGGATGAAATACCTAGGGCCTTGGCATCCTTTCTACCCCTTCCCCATTGCTTAAGTCATTTGACTGCCATCTTCAGGGTTTTTATCATGGCCAAGTAACAAATATGAGTACAAAAAAATAGAAAAAACCAATAAGACCTACTATTTGATAGCACAACAGGGTGACTATAATCAATAATTTAACTGTACATTTCAAAATAACTATAAGTATAATCAGATTGTTTATAACGCAAAGGATAAATGCTTAAGGGGATAGATACACTATTCTCCATGATGTGATTATTATGCATTGCATGCCTGTATCAAAACACTTAATAGACCTTATAAACATATATACCTTCGCTGTACCCAGAAAAATTTTAAATTAAAAAATTAAGAGACAACCATATATACTATTAGGTGCTTAGTATTTTCCTTTACATTAAAGTTTTCAAATCTTTTTTTTACTTTTCTAGTAGGCTGAGCAATCAACTGTTAAATATAAAAATATATATAATATACAAGCAAATGTATTAAATGATTTAAATTGAATACATAATAATTAAGTGTTGTCCAAATAGCTCCTCAGGTACTCAAGTACTTTAGTGTTAGGCAGATACTAATTCAGTGGCTCATCTCCCCTCGCCACAGGTGTGTCCATAATTCACACTTAATAACTGCATAGTTCCTTATTTTTCTCAGAGCACACTCTTGCCTAAAACTCATATTCAAGCCTAGTAGTTACATTTACTTATGTTTTTTTTCCTTTGAGGGGAAGGAGGAAGGTTATTAACTTCTAAACATGGCAATCACAACTGGTATTTACTTTCTAATATTTTAACTGTATAATGTTGTGGTTTTTCTTAAGTTTACCCACCTTTCAGCCATATTTATGACATTTAAATTGTAACCATGCCAATAAGCTATAGTTAGAAGAGTAGAAAACTGAAAATTTATGAATAAAAAAGTAAAATCTTATTTTCTTCATATTTCCTTTTTTTTTTTTTTTGAGAAGGAGTCTTGCTCTGTTGCCAAAGCCGAAGTTCAGTGATACCACTGCAACCGCCACCTCCTGGGTTCAAGAGATTCTCCTGTCTCTGCCTCCCGAGTAGCTGGGATTACAAACATTCACCACCACACCCGGCTAATTTTTGTATTTTTTTTTTTTTAATTGGAGACGGGGTTTTGCCATATTGGCCAGGCTGGTCTTGAACTCCTAACCTCAGGTGATCTGCCCAACTCTGCCTCCCAAAGCTGGGATTACAGGCATGAGCCACTGCACTGGCCCATATTTCCTTTTCTAGTAACTATAGATGCTCTTTATAACTTTGAGTATGTATTAATAATTGGGATAAAACAGCAGTGTCGCTGCTGCTTTTCCTATAAATTTTGACAATTTTTTTTTTCTTTGCTGCTTTGACTGCAAAGATACTGAACATAGTATGAAAATCATCTATTTTAGAATTAGGCAGCCCTACTCAGAATAAATGAAGAATGGCTTAAATGTGAAAAATATTTAAAAGACCTTCAGTCCACTTAGTCTTTGGCTGGGTCTTGACAAAAGCAAATCTTTATTCGTTTTTCTGATTTCCTATACACCATTTCACAATAGTGAAATAGAAGGTCCTCATTTGTCCTCATTTATTTTTATACTTCGCATGTTTACTTGCAGACATTTTCTCTACCTTTTCTCAAGTTTTACAAATTTGACTTGAAAAGCTTAGCTCTTTAAAAGCCTTTCAGCAATAGGTGGATTGTTAGAGATGCAAGGGTTTGATCACTGCTTAGGAGCGATCCCTGCCTACTCAGATGTTTTCAGGATGTTACATTATGTTGAAATGTGGTAAACTGGAACCAGCTGCTGAATTGGATTTTGAATAGCTAACCTACAGCAGCACCATTTTCTAAGGAAGAGCTTAGGATGCCCTAGGCAGAAAAGATTTTCACTTCACTTTCATTTCATTTGATTGAGGAGACTCTAGCTTGCTTGTTTGTGTGTTTGTTATTGGGGGAGGGGGTGGAAGTTAAGCGGAGGGGAGGACATTTGAAAACAAAAAGCCCAAGTTTCTGAAGTATGGGAGCGGAGAGCTATACTACCCAAAGAATGAGGAAGAGCTGCCCATTCTGCCAAACATTTTTATTTTCTCAGGTCTTTAAACTTCTTCCCTAGAAGTAATAAAGTTGTTTTGGAGCATTTATGCTTTATGAGTATCTTGACTTTTGCCCTTTCTCTTCATTATTCTGTACCTCTAGCTTACCAGTGTTACGTATTTGCATTCTAAAAATATAAATGCACATCTTTTGTGTTTTTTTATGAGGAGCAGTTTATGTTTCAGCTTTGTCTTTTCTTGCATGTCTTATAACCTTGAATATTCTGCTAAAACATTCCGAGAGAATGTTATGTTAGTGTTCCCTTCTGTTTCCATAATATTGGTGTGTCAGTTTTTCCATTGTTCACTTCTTCACATCTCTAAATATGCAATCTATGTGTGCCATCAAAATTTGAGGTAACTTGTAAGAACATATATAATACAATAAAAAGTAAACATCAAAATCACAGAAAATATATACTAGAATAATAGGTAAAGGGTGACGAAAGTGAGAATGCATATCTAATCATAATTCTTCATGAGGGAGAATACTATACAGAATCTTTTTCTTTAAATCCTTTGAATGTACCTCTTTTTTAAGAAAAACACCAACTCAGTAATAAAAATAGCTACACGCAGTGTATGCTACCCATCAGAAAGAATCCATAGATTGAAGCCATGGATTGAAGTTTTTGGTCAAAGCAGTCATTGATTGTTACTTAGGTCCCCCAGTCTCATTCCGTGAAATGAATTTTGCTACAAGCCACAATATCACAGTTTTTCTGTTTGTGAGAAAAAAACATTACTAGAGTTAAGGTGGTTGCCAACTTGAGTAGATCTGTATAAAATGCAGGGGAGGAGAATCGGCCTCAGAATTCAGCCTCTCTCTGCCCCAGCTCTTCCTAGCACATTAGACCAGGAGCAGCCCATCTTACAGAGCTGGAATGTGCCGCTCTGTCCCCACCAGCCAGTCAGCCAAGCTCATTCTTTTTAACACTGCTGTGTTCCTAGAAAAAGAAAGTGTTCAAGAAATCAGTGGATGTTACGTAGGTGATAAAGAATTGGTACTCATGAAATTAGAGGCCAAAAAAGATTGGAATCTCTACCAAAACAAGTGAGAGAAATTTTCTGGTTGACTCAGAAGGCACTAAGGGGTTAATAGATTCAGATGAACAGGAGAGAAAATAGTAACAATTCTAGGCAGTTAGGAGTGTTGATGTTAGACAGTAAATATGGAAGGGAAGAAAAAAGACCGTAGTAAAATGGGAAGTTTAAAACTGATTCCATAACTTCACAGTGCTACATCATTTATTGTGTAACATGTATTGAAGTGGTATGATTTTGACGTACTATTCATTTAAATCATTACTGTGTGGAATACTGGCATTAGTTAATGTTTACTACTAAATTTAAGACTGTAGGAGCTAGGCCGTGCATTTTGTTTGTGTATTTAAATTTTTTTTCTAAAATGTATGGATACAAGTTTCTTGCACTGGGATGAGCTTTAAAACAAAGAAATAAAAAACCATCAATACTGAAAATAAATGACAAAAGAGAAAGTAGACCTAAGTCAATTTATCTTTTCTTTTTCCTCCATCTGGTACAAGTAATTTACAACACAAAAATTCATCAGCACATCATGAGATAAGAAGTTTACTTAAATGGAAACACTTTATGCCTCAGTAGAAATGTATTGAATTTATAAAGGAGATACAGTAGGAAGTGAGTATTGTATTATACTGTATTATACATGTTCATAAACAGAATATTAGATCAGCAGTCATGTATAAAGGACTATTATTGAGGATTTTGGATGCCATCATTTATTGTAGCCATAAACTGTACAAATGACAAAACTTTATCTCATATTTCTTCCTGTTTCTCTTCTAAATACAAGGATGATAAGAATTTCTTTTAAAATCAGCTGTAGAGTACAAGTTTCTCTACCTTATTTTTTGCAGGCCCATTTTAGCCACACAGTCATGACTGCCTTCTTTCCAACTGCAGTGCGATAGCTTCCTGATTGCCACTATAAAAGCTCTTCTTAACTTACTGTTTTAAGATGAAAATAAGATATGCTTCTTTAAAAAAAAAAAAAAGTCTAGAAGAATCTGAGTAAAAGGTAGAAATTTCCTTCATTCCAACATGTTTCCATACCATGACCACCACACCTATACAACTATACACAGACACAACGTATAGGAAAAAGTCTGGAATAATGAAACAGCCCAGACTGTTAACTGTGTTTGTATGTATGTCGAAGTATCCACACACATTGGAGTTGTTAGTTTTGGTTTAACACAAATAAAGATACACTCTACGTTGTTCTGTGACCTTTAAGTTTTTCCCCTAACATTACAAAATAATGGATGTGTTTCTATGTCAGTATATAAAGCCCTATTTCTTTTTAATGGCTAAGTAGTATCCATCGTTTGAAAATTTATATAACCAGTTTCTTATCAGTGAACATTTTGTTTTTTCCAGTTTTCTACTTTGACAGACAATGGCGAAGATTCTTTCTGCACACATATGAGTGTCTCTGATAGGATTTCTGTAACTGAAACTTCCTGGACAAGGGTGTTTACATTTTAATTTTGGCAAATATTGTCAATTTGCCCACCAGAAAGCTTAAGAATTTATGCTTCTACTGATAGCACACGGTAGTCCTATCTACATTTACTGTGTTACCAGAGTACAGGAATGTAAATCTTCATGAATACTTAAAATTTTAATAAGTTACTAGGCTTTAACAAAAACATTTGTTTCAAATTTCTCTATATCATAAAACTTAGGAACAGATTGAACGAAGTAAGATAATTTTTAAATATCATTATTAACTAACTATTCATTAAATCATAACACTCCATGGAAACTTGAGCATACCCCTGACCATCATGTTAATTAACTCGTTCTCATGGAGATTGGAGATCAGCATGACCTTAGAATTTAGTAAAATTCTAAGTTTCCTGTCAGTTTGGCTTTCTTCTGTCTTCATAGCTGGCTCAAAATGATCAGATACATTTTTCTATCACGAAAAATGCAACAACCACTACCAAATCAAGCAAAAAGAAACGTTTAAAAATTCACCATTAGATATAATTGTGGGTGCCAACAGCTCACTCCAGAGGCTCCTACACACTACTGCACTGTAGAGTCACCTGTGGAGCTACTAAAATCTTGATGCCCAAGCATCACCCCAACACAATTCAGTTCAAAAGTCTGAGTTGGGAACCAGGCGTCAGTGGGGTTTAACGAGTCCCCAGGTGACTCCAGTGTGCACAGTTTGAGAACCACTGCTTTATTCTAAAACCTAGTCATTAAAAAGAAGAATTAAACATTTTTCCTGCCTGTCCTGTTCATATTTCAGGATAACTAAATAATCCTAGCTATTATGTAAAATATTCCAAAAGAAAAACCTGCTGATAAATGTAAAAAGAATAACAAAATTAGAAAAATCACTAGTCTGCAAGCCCTAATGAAATAAGTCAAGCAAAGATTGTCAATGGATGCTAAAACCTCTGAAGTTCCCAATCCTAGCTGTGCATTAGAATCACCCTGGGAGTTTTTTAAAATTCCAGTATTCAGAATACAGCTTAGACTGATTGAATTGGAATATCTGAGTATGGGACTTGGACAGCAGTAGTGTTAAAATTCCACCCAATTTTCAACGCAGGTGATTGCATTTTGCAACCAAGGTTGAGAACCATTGCATTAGGAGACAGGTTGGTGGTAAACTTGACAGAACGATTAAGCTGCCACTACCTGCATTGCCTGATAGATCTTAGCAACCCTTAAAGTTGTGATATGAAAGGTGTCATATACATGGCACCATTCATAAAGTATGCTACCCACAAAGGTTTGACCTTGAAGCTTTTAGCTATAACCTTCTGCTTAAAGAAATAGTGTATTTAGAGGAATAAGTAAATGACATGAGAAAACCATCAGACAAATTCAGAATGTGGAACAACTTAAAAGTGTATTGCTGCAGTTTCCTCAGTGCATCAAAAACATGAAAATGAAGGAATGGGTGCCCCTTTCTAAATTGAGGGACTTAAATAACAATTGTACTCAAATGCAATCAGTAAACCTTATTTCAGCCTGACTAGTACAAGCCAACTGAAGAAACACATTTCCAAGACATCTGAAAACTTTGAATTTGAACTCACTAAATGGCATTATGGAATAATTATGGTTTTATGAAGTCCTTATTTTTTAGAGATACAAACGGAAGTATTTAGAGTTGAAATGATACGATGTGAGAGATTTGTTTTGAAATTATATAACAAAGGAAAAAGATAATGGAAAAAAAGTGTGCATAATGCTGATAACTATTAAACCTGGAATACATTATACTTTTCTTTCTACCTTTATATATGTTTAAAACTTAAAAAAATTAAATACAAATGCTTAAACAAAAGTTTTGAAGTATGAGGTTAAAAATGGTGTGCTGCAAGTATACATATGTAACAAACCTGCACGTTATGCACATGTACCCTGGAACTTAAAGTATAATTAAAAAAAAAAAAAAAAAGGTAGAAAGTAGAATAGAGATTACCAGAGGCTGGGTAAGGTGAGGAGAGGGAAGGATAGGGAGAAGTTGGTCAATAGGTGCTATTTTACAGTTACATAGAAGGAAAAAGCTCAGATATGCTATTACACAGTAGGGCAATGTAGTTAACAATAATGTATTATAGGTTTCAAAATAGCTAGAAAAGATTATTTGGATGTTCTCACCACAAAGAATGGATAAATGTTTGAGGTGATGCATATACCAGTTACTCTGATTTGAATGTACACATGTATCTAAACATCAAGCTTTACACCATAAATATGTACAATATATTGTATATATAATTATGTATCAATAAAAATAAAATTCAAAACTCTATACACACACACACACACACACACACACACACACACACACACACACACA
>NC_045444.1:44367461-44453650 GCF_002776525.5 Piliocolobus tephrosceles
ACACACACACACACACACACACACACACACACACACACACACACACAAAAATGGTGTGCTGGAGTGACATGGTAAAGCCGGCAACATTTTGACCATGTTCTGAAGGTCAGCCCTGACATAAATGGTATGAAGAAACCAACTATGAAATGGATGCATGAGTCTCCCAGCCAGTGGATATTATTTAATTTATAGTTTCCACATATTTGGGATTTTGTTAAATGAATTTTTATTGAACAAATTACCTATATTATACAGAAGATCAGCCTTTCAAGTTTAGAACCATAGATGTCTCAATATGTTTGTCATGGGCCACCACCAAATAAGAATATTAGATTTTGCCTTAGCAAACTTACACATAATATATGAACAGATCCCCAAAAACACATTATATGAAAATCAAGTATCCAGTTTTAGCCTTTAATGTTTCATGTTTGATATAAACATGCCAAATATTTAAACTGCCTCGTGCTTTTAGTGATATGTGGAGAAACGTGCTACTATCTAAAATAAAATAGAAATTGTCAAGTCTGAAAACCCTTTCTCTATTACTACCTCCTCAGAACACAGAGCCTTCGTTCCTCAATTTATAACTATTGCTTTGGGACACATCTGAAAGTCACCCTCTATAACTTCACATTTCATTCTTATGACAAAGTTAGTCGGCATGTGGCTTTATCTTAGTATATTTTACTAAAGAAAAAAGATAACTAGTGGAAAAATATAGAAGATCTTATTTCAAAAAATCATTTCTTTCTTTTTGATAATGAATATCATCCTTTATAGGTTTGTGTTTTTAAGAAGGCTTTTTTGGTTTTTAACAAAAGGAATCTTACTTTGTATCTCCCACTGACAGATATTCTCATTTCTATATTTGGTAACATTTTTTTTCCCAAAGAGAATAAAAAGTGTTTTTGAAAAATATTTTAGGGTGACTTTTGAGCATTTAATTGTATTTTCCATAAGCTGACTTTTTACATTACAGCGGATCCCTTACTTATCCCTTCTTCAGCTTTCCTACATAGGAAGCGAGAGCCCCTCAGCCATTTATGAAGCCCGTTAAACTCAGTAATGGGCAATTTATGTCTTGTTCATTTCATTTTGTATTTATAATTCTTAATTCCTTGGTTTTTTTCTTGTTTTCTTTTTATAGGTATAAAGTATACATTTTTATAGTAGGTGTGACATCTGTATTTTAATTACTATCCAGACTAAAAATACTTAACACTCATTTTTATATGACTGTGGAAATTTCTCTTCAGTTTATTTTTTGTAAAATTTATTTTTAAATGGTTTTATATTCTTGGACAGAATTTTTATATGACCAGGAGATCTCTTTTAGTTTAGGCATTATGGAAATCACTCTGATACCAGTTTATGCATTCACAAAATTTGCTTATACTATAGATTTGAATCCAGGCAGTCAAGCTTTACAGTGAATTTCAAGGCAGACTAGTTGATGCTTAAAGCAGAGTTTAAAGTGAAGTAGAAGATACTTCATTAATGGTTTCCATTTTCCAAGGCCTTTTATGCAACACTTTTTAGACGGGTAAAATTTTTAGAGCCATTGCCTTATTAATATTGAAAAGATAATATAAATATGCACAAGACCCAAGAATCTAGAAATACTCAAGAACCAGACCAGAAATAGTTTCAAGAAACATGGTCTTTCTGCCTTTCCTTATGTCTTTACTTCCACTAAAATCCAACTTTTAAATGATATCCTATGTATATAGTAGCTTATATTTGAATCAACAAACTCCAAGTATGTGTAATATTCTTAAAATATCTGTCAACTTGTATTTTCTCCTGTGGAGGAAGGAATACTATTGATGCTTCATGTTTCCATCACCCTGAAACAACGTTTCTCACTCTGAAACAAGGTTTCCCAGTGGCCTTATTCCCTCTGATGATAAGCATGCCTGCTATAGAAATAAATCTTGTATGTCACAGAAGGTATAAAGAGGAGAAATCTTTTTGGTGCCACCACCCATGTTCTCTTCCAGAATTTGGCTTTACTTTTTTGCCATAGGAGGCACTGGACGTTTTCTGCGCCTCTGTGGAAAGTAGACTCCCTTGTAAGCCTGTGATCCTACAGGAAAGGAGCCCCATGACCAGACAGGAAGTTGACTCCATGTAACACAATATTTTCTACTCATTTTTTCCACAAAATGTTGCCCCTCTGGGTATGACAGCCTTACCTCAGCTCACAAGCCAGAGAGTTGGAAGAAACCGTCAAGGAGAGTATCATCTGCCTTAACATCGGATGCTATTGCCGTCCCAAGAGTCCTGCCAGAACTCACACTACACATTCCTTATGTAAGGGCAAACCCCTAAATACCACAGCAACTCAGAACAGACTCAAGCAAGGAGAACCTATCATGAGGTTCCAGTGTGCTGGCCTATGAAAGACTAGTCACAGGGTTGTCTATACTAAAAATCTCCTTACTGATCTCTCAGTTCCTGTTTCCATGGTGATTTTACACACACTACAGACCTTCCTCCTTTCATACAGCAAGACATAGATTAACAAAGCAGAACCATTTTAATAATTTCAGGTTCATTAGAGAGGCCTTAGACTCTTTTACTAAGCATATCTTCGTGCATGCTCTATATTTGGGGATGTACATTATAAAAAAGATAAAATATCTCAGTTTGTATTCCATCTTTTACCATGAGCTTAATGACATGGATGATATACCAGATTTTCTTAGCCCTACAGTGTTATTGTCCCTTACCTGCTAGTATTTTTTATAGATGTAACATAACACTTTTTCTAATTATATATTTTTAAATATTAGAGCACTCAAATGAAATGTAATAGACAAGAAGGCCCATGATTCCAATAATTTTGCAGTCTTTGGCACAAATGGAGATTTCATTCTACCTTGAAGCTTGTTCAATTTCTGCATTTTTAGATATATATTTTCTTCGAAGATGCTAATTTGATGTTTGAAAGTTCCCCATAGTGTATTTCTGGTGTCCCAGAAAACATGTTTGTGATTTTCTTTTTTTTTTTTAAAGCAACACATGTTCTTCAGTACACTGAATAAAGAAGTAACATTCACATGCTGTTTGCCATTTTTACTTATAAAAATGTCTCTTGATTTCTTATTCTGATTGTGCTAAATTGTAATATGCCAACTATTTAATTACAGGTTACAGCATTCATCATGAAATGGTTAACTGCATACTATATGCCTCTGTGTTTCTCTAGTGAATTTTACTAGCATCTTTCATTCCACATAGCAGAGGTTTTTAACATTCATTCATCTTAAAGTAAGATTGTTTAAATAATACATAATTGGTAAATGTGAACCCTACCATACTACAGTGAGGTATACTTTATCCAGTAAAATTAGAAGATGTATCTTCTGTTTACCTGAGATATGATGTCTGTGCATACATAGGTTTGTGCATGTATATAGATAATTTGTGGATTACAAGTTTTCAAAGAAACAAAATAGTAACACTATTTTGAAAACCATTTAAATTTCTTTTCATAAATCAGAATAGATTTCAGAATACTTTGATCTCTGCAGCTATTCTTCATTATCATTGGGCTCTGCTAAGGAAACAGAAAAATAACTGAATGGCCCAGCGCAGTGGCTCATGCCTGTAATCCCAGCACTTTGAGAGGCCAAGATGGGCAGATCACTTAGGGTCGGGAGTTTGAGACCAGCATGGCCAACATAGTGAAACCCCATTTTTAATAAAAATACAGAAATTAGCTGGGCATGGTAGAACACATCCATAATCCCAGCTACTCAAGAGACTAAGGCATGAGAATCACTTGAGCCCAGGACGCAGAGGTTGCAGTGAGCCAAGATCGTGCCACTGCATTCCAGCCTGTGTGACAGAGACTCCATCTCAAAAAAAAAAGAAAAAGAAAAAATAACTGAAGACCTTATTTATAGTATAGAAGTTGATTGCTTTATAGTTCATATTAAATAAATCTTTTATTAACTCTTAGTTTTATATTTACTTAAAGATAGGTCACAAAACCTAAGTCCTGTCCTTTAAACCCAGTTCCTTAGATTTTCAAATTGGATCCTGGGTACCTGAGAATTTTGTATTTTAGTGTTCTAGTTAGCATCTCAGTATCCTTTTCTATATTCTGTTTTCTAGGGTGTTGCATTAAAAAATATATGAAACAGTCAGGTCATAATATTTAAAAGGAATATGGCTATTATATTACTTTTGGAATAAATTTGTATTGTTTAAGATACTAATTTCGTGAAGTTTTATTAGGGCAACCGGTATGGAATCACGTATCTCGTGATTTGTGCTTTCTCTGAGGTTATTTATTTTAAATATCTTCTCATAAGGAAGAGTTTAAATGAGCAAGATTGTTACATGGTTTCTGAGAATATGTTTCGTTGAGTGGAAAGACACAATTGCTGAGCTACAGTTTTTAGGGTATATATTCCTCTTTTTCAGTGTTTTTTTTTTTTTTTTTAAGCTCTGAATAGCTTTCTTTAAAAAGTAGGTGGGCAGCTTACATAAAATTCTAATGGTTTTGGTTTCCATGGTGAAAAATGTTGAGACCCTGACACTACATGCCACCTAGTGTTTCTAAACCAAAAGCTTTAAAATATTAGTGTCCCAGATTTTACCTTACATTTAACTAACGCTGAGAACTATCTGAACATCTTTTTCTTTTCCAAGACAGTACATTTTTCCATGTATGTGAAGCCTTGAGGCTACCAGTGGTACTTTTTATCTGTAGTTTGTTGCTAGTTCATATTTGCTTTCCCAGGGTTCCATTCCTGATGGAACAAAGGTTGACTGCTGCATAGCTCTGATTTCAGGCCAGCACCTGTGCAGCTATTCCCAGCTATTCCAATTCCTTAGCATTTTACTTAATCCTTAGCAAAACTCCTTTGAGAATTACTGTATAAGAATGTTTAGAACTCTGGAAACTCATGATAGAAGCTGTACAAATGAAGCAGAGCACTTTATGGTATTGTCAGCCTGACGGTGACTCAGCTCATGTTTCAACATGTACCAGGGAAACCATATACAATCTTTAATCTTTGCTGAAATTCCAAACTTAAGCAATCAGAACTGTCACAGAATTCTACCACATAGAAGCATTCTGTCAAATAATATAGCGGGAGGCAGGTCGTTAAAAACCTATACTAAGAATGTCAGCTAATCTTTCCAGAGGCTAGGAAACAAAATCTTGAACTGAATCTGACATCAAATTAAAGGTTTAGAATGCACTGGGATTTCCCACTTCTCCCTTAAATCTTGCATTCACCTTCTAGAGCAGCTTAATCAGCAGTCCCTAAAAATTTTACTTTGCTTTATATAGCCAAACTTCATTGAACACAGTAAGGTAAAGCCACAGTGCAATGCCAGGCATGAGTCAGCACTCAGTAAAAGGAAGCTACTGTTGTTACTAGGAGTTTGCTTGTTCAACAAATATTTACCGAGCGCCTACTGAGTACTCTGCACCATCCTAGACACTGAGGATATAGCAAACCAGATAAAAGTCTGTCTGCCCTTGTGCAGCTTATATTCTAGTGGGGAGAGATGGTGATAAGTGTGATACAGAAAGGGAAAGCTGGCCTCCTGTGGTAAATGGATGCTACTTAGATGTTACTTCCTTTAGGAAAATTTCCTAAGCTCCATTCCCCCAGACACACACACACGCGCACACACCCCATATCTTCTCTCATAACTGCATAGGGCCTGGCGTGTAATAGTACCCAGAGGGAGAAAGGGAAGGAGGAAAGGAGGTAGACATTTAAATCTTTAGGATTGTATGTTAAACTCAGAATGTAAGAACTTAATTAAAATCTTTGAAGTGAGAATGAAGCAGCATTTCTGAAAAAAAGGTTGTTAATATAAGGGTTATATGCGAAGAAGAAATGGCTTGTATTGAAGTCCATCAGAAAATGGGAAAATATATTTTGAAGATATTAGAGAAAGATGGACATATGGGAATTGAACTGGGAAGAGGCAGCATGATCTATACCACCTAAGTTTACAGCATAAAAAACAGAAGTTTGAATGGGGTTTGTTTTTTTCAAGTTGAAGATGGCAAATGGTACTGTTAAATTAAAGAAGATAATGGAAGAGATGGGTTTGGCTGGAAGAAACAATGATTAGGTTAGACTTGCCTGTATTCCTTTAAAAAAGACTAAAGGAATAAAATAAGCAGATGAACAGGAAAGTTTTCATGGCTTGGCAATTCTAAAACTTTGTATAGAGTTCCTTTGACTGTAGGTGACATGAAATATAACATAAAATGTGCTCTACCTTCAGAGGCTTTATCACCAAGCTCAATAATATGAACGTTGTGTAATTTTTCATTTTTAATTGTTCATAAGGTGGAGGACCCTTCTTAAAATACTTGGTCTCCATTCTCAGTCTTTTAATCCCTTGGAGGAAGGTGTCTGAGAGGTCAGTTTTCCAAGGGGAACAGGATCAGTTTTCAGATTTTGACTTAATATTGAGACTTATAATCACAACAAACAATGTTTATGAAATTCAGCAAAATATATTAATGAAGTATAAGTTTATGGAGCACATTCATATAGTTAAGAGTCAAATGTGCTGTATAATCTGAAAATACAGCCTTGTATTAATATATAGATTCTAAGATGCTATTGACAAATATTTGAACCTTTTTTAGCAAGTTTTTATGTAATATTATTATGTTTAGCTGTTTAAACTTTTCTTCTTACAGATGTGCCAAATACTGGTGTAAGCAAACCTAGAGTTTCTGACGCTGTCCATCCCAACAACTATCTCATCAGGACAGAGCCAGAACAGGGAACCCTCTATTCACCAGAACAGACATCTCTTCATGAAAGTGAGGGTCTGTTGTGTTATCTTTTAAGTATTGGATTTGCTTTTAAGATTTTATTCTTGAAAGCGAGTGTCAGAAGTGTGTATAATAAAGATATTTCTTGGTTTCATTCTTACAGGATCATTGGGTAACTCAAGAAGTTCAACACAAATGAATTCTTATTCTGACAGCGGATACCAGGAAGCAGGGAGTTTCCACAACAGCCAGAACGTGAGCAAGGCAGACAACAGACAGCAGCATTCATTCATAGGATCAACTAACAACCATGTGGTGAGGAATTCAAGAGCTGAAGGACAAACACTGGTTCAGGTAAGCTGAACACATCAAGATCTCTGCAAAGAAATACCCTGAGGCCGGGCGCAGTGGCTCACGCCTGTAATCCCAGCATTTTGGGAGGCCGAGGTGGGTGGATCACCTGAGGTCAGGAGTTCAAGACCAGTCTGACCAACATGGTGAAACCCCATCTCTACTAAAAATACAAAAATGAGCCGGGCGTGGTGGCGGGCGCCTGTAATCTCAGCTACTCGGGAGGCTGAGGCAGGAGAATCACTTGAGCCTGGGAGGCGGAGGTTGCAGTGAGCCGAGATCGCACCACTGCACTCCAGCCTGGGCGACAGAGCGAGACTCCGTCTCAAAACAAAAAAAGAAAAAAAAAAGAAATACCCTCCTAGTTGAAGATCTGTTATAGGTATTTCTTACTAGAAATCAATATGTACAATTTTTGTAGAATGGATAAAATAGTAAAATCATTTTATTCTATTTGAGATACAATGTTAAATGTATTTGTTTCTATGAGTTAGCTCCCACTAATGAATTCTGATTAGTTCCTGGACACAGTAGAGTAGTTCTTCTGGAAACAACAAGTTTGGCATGAGGAGAAGAGTCTAAGGGGAATGTAAGAGGGTTGGATGGAATGTTTTGGTCCCTGAGGGGTTATGAGTTCCTAAAAATACTAGGGCTAAAATATGCTCTAAACAGCTCCAGAGGGCAGAGTGCTATTCCCACACCTGCATAAAATGGGATTTGCCCATTCTAACCAAAGACTATTACCATCATCACTGGAGTTATTCTCTAAAAGTACATTTCTTTTCTTTTACTAGAATAGAGATATTCCTGCTTAAAGAAAGGTATTGTATAGAAACATATCCATTCTGTTAAGTGAGGGTTCTCTAACTTGATAGCAAAAAATATATATTGCATATGTATTTCTAAAAACTCTTTAGCTCCTTTCTCATTACCACTGTATTCACATCAGTCCACCAACATGTCCCAGGATTCAGAGAGGCAATAGGAGTCCTGCATGGTGGTAACCAGTGAGGATAACTATCTGTGCCAGGACCCCAAAACCCCAGTGCTTGCTTTGGAGCTGAAAAGTAGCAAGATAATCAGATAAGTTAGGAGGACACTGTGCTGCTTCTACTGCAATACAGGAAGCTCTACAGGTACACAGCAATGGGTCACAGTTCCCAGTGCCCACAGAGATACATCATACAACTTTGTCACTTTTGCTGAGCAATTCAGGAGAAATTTCAAAGTCATTTAAAACATGTTTGTATTAAACACAAATATAGCACATGAATTTTTCAAGCTAAAATGGGAAATCTTGTGCGTGTGGCAAGCGACTGCAGGCTGCACCCCCGGTCCTCAGATTATACATTTACTCCTTTGCTGTTGGGGATGCTTTGGTGGAAAAATTTGAGAAGCTCTGGACTAAATGCTAATGGGAGTTCATCTACTTAGGTGAATTTCTACGTCAGCGGGTCTGAAATCACACTTTTCAAAAGCAGTGTATCTATATAAATTTTATTGCCCTTAGTAGTGGTCATGTAAACACTCTTTTCTTTAAGAGTAAGTTGATTTTCTCACTAGAGCTAAAGAATTGTTTGCAAGGGGGCATCTGAGACTTAATTTGCATGTAGTCTAGGCAAGACATTTCCTAGTTATCTGGACCAACTATCACTTCATTTTGGTAGTCGCAAGTCATGTGGGATTCTCTTTGCATTTTGTTAGCACTATTACCACCCAGTCATGCTTTTGTTTTTCTTAATTAATAGAGACAAGGTCTCACTCTGTCACCCAGGCTGGAGTGCAGTATGGCACAATCATAGCTCACTATAGTCTCAATTCCCTGGGCTCAAGCGATCTTTCTGACTCAGCCTCCTGGAGTAGCTAAGACTGCAGGCACATGCCACCATGCCCAGCTAATTTGTTTGTTTTTTGTAGAGGCTGGGCCTCACTATGTTGCCCTGGCTGGTGTTGAACTCCTGGCCTCAAGCAATCCTCCCTCCTCAGTCTCCCAATGTGTTGGGATTATAGGTGTCAGCCACCACACCCAACCCCAATCATGCCTGTTAACTTTCTAGCTATCTACTGATTTTTAAACCCCATCTTCTTTGCCTTGTTGTTTGTTTACCATCCTCTTTCCTGCCCATGTCTTCTCCACTGCTTATTGCCTTCCCAAAATTGTTGAACTTGAGCACACGGTGAGGTCTCACTGCAAGTGTTTCAGCCAGCCCAGTTGCATTTGATGCCTGGAGGCAGAGCAGACATCCTTGTATGACCTCTAAGGGTATACAAGCCCTTATCTGATCCCCACTTCTTTCCTTACCTCCCGAACTAAAAGTGGTTGTGGGTTGTCGTCCTAAAAGTGATAACAGCTAGACTCTAGCAACCACTAAGGAGATAACAGAGCAGCCTGGTCCTGAGCTTCTAACCTGGAGCCCTAATGTCTGTTTTTATTTCTCAGTTGGCTCTCCATTTTCCCATACCTGTTCCCCTTGGGCCCCTTCTCCAGCCCAGCCATTCCTTTTTATTATTGCACAGCATCAAAAACAGTGTCCAGCACCTGCTGTAATTGCAGGAATCAACAGATTCATAGTAGGATCAGCCATGGCAGAAATGTTCGTCTTCCAATGTAGTCTTTTCCAGCTGGCTAGGCCAAGAACCCAGCAGAGGCTTTGACCATTCCTCCTGCTGGAACAGATTTTGGGGTGCCCTTTTTTTTTTTTTACATCTCTTTAAATCCACCAACTAAAGCTAAGAACTCATAGATCGGAAGAGGTAAAAAGAAATGGGTAAAGTGAGGAGAAGCTATGCTTGATCTAAAGGAATCAACAAATTTGCCTAGAGCACCTGTATAGCCAAGCTGTTCCCCGAAGTAAATTCACAGTGGAGAGTGCCAGACCCACACTTGATGCAAATGTTCATTTATTCCACAATGAAAAAACATGTTCCTTTCGTTATTGGGACCAACCCATAAAGAAAAATAATGATAAATATTCCACTAACTACATTTAGACTGATATATTCAAATTATATTCAAATTTTTGTTTTACATAAATGCATTGCCTTGGCCAAACTTTGCCTCACAGGGAATGAAGTAAGTACATTGTTCCAGTGCCCCTTCACGCTTATGAATTACTTGTAACACTTAGAATAAAACATTTTATGTGCTGTGAAAAATGCATGGGCAATAGTTAAAAATGTAAAGATAAAAAGGAGTATTAAATGTCTTCAGATCTCTTTTTATGGGTTAATTTTAGCATTTGGTTTAAACCACCAAAAAAAAAAAAAATGTAAAACAACTGAAACACCATGAGGAAAAATTAATGTCTGGCTCAAAGCGTAAAAAGGAAAAGAAACTTAGACGCCTAAAATAAATAGTGGACTCACGTTCTGTAGTGAGCTATGTGTATTTCTTTTGTAACGGCAATGAACACAAAACCCTGGATAAACCCATTCTCTTTTTTCCCCCCTTTCATCAGCCATCAGTAGCCAATCGGGCCATGAGAAGAGTTAGTTCAGTTCCATCTAGAGCACAGTCTCCTTCTTATGTTATCAGCACAGGCGTGTCTCCTTCAAGGGGGTCACTGAGAACTTCTCTGGGTAGTGGATTTGGCTCTCCGTCAGTGACCGACCCCCGACCTCTGAACCCCAGTGCATATTCCTCCACCACATTACCTGCTGTGCGGGCAGCCTCTCCGTACTCACAGAGACCCGCCTCCCCAACAGCTATACGGCGGATTGGGTCAGTCACCTCCCGGCAGACCTCCAATCCCAACGGACCAACCCCTCAATACCAAACCACCGCCAGAGTGGGGTCCCCACTGACCCTGACGGATGCACAGACTCGAGTAGCTTCCCCATCCCAAGGCCAGGTGGGGTCGTCGTCCCCCAAACGCTCAGGGATGACCGCCGTACCACAGCATCTGGGACCTTCACTGCAAAGGACTGTTCATGACATGGAGCAATTCGGACAGCAGCAGTATGACATTTATGAGAGGATGGTTCCACCCAGGCCAGACAGCCTGACAGGTGCGTACAAGGTGACAGTGCTACATAAAACCCAGTGAGGAAATCGTCTGTGTAACTAAAGCTGAAACAAAGAATGAAAAGGTGGAAAGGGCTCATTCATGTTTTTCATCTCAAAATTTAAACTATGAACTTAAGGTTAACTTGTCTTTCAGGCTCTGTAATTCTTAATACATGAAATTATATACATTTACATCAATAGAATCATTTTGCAATGGATACAGCTCTTTTGTAATATTTCCCCCTCAGCCGGGCGTGGTGGCTCAAGCCTGTAATCCCAGCACTTTGGGAGGCCGAGACGGGTGGATCACGAGGTCAGGAGTTCGAGACCATCCTGGCTAACACGGTGAAACCCCGTCTCTACTAAAAATACAAAAAACTAGCCGGGCGAGGTGGCGGGCGCCTGTAGTCCCAGCTACTCAGGAGGCTGAGGCAGGAGAATGGCGTAAACCCGGGAGGCGGACCTTGCAGTGAGCTGAGATCTGGCCACTGCACTCCAGCCTGGGCGACAGAGCGAGACTCCGTCTCAAAAAAAAAAAAAAAAATATTTCCCCCTCAAAATATTAGGGTTTAAAATGTACATTTTTTTTTGCATTTCAGAAGTATTAGTTGGAATTCTAAGCAGTTGACTTTTTTTTAATGAAATATTTTTTACCAGCCAGGCCTACCCCTAAACATACCCTAAAGTTATGCTAAAAGGTGGTATCAGAATATCTGTTTAAATGTTTAAATTTTTTCTTTAGAAATACTTCGGTAGTATAGACTAGAATATGAATTTTATCACCTACTTGACTTTGGCATTTTAATGGAAAATGCACAAAGCGCTTATAAATTACCTTTACATGCCACTCCTATTAAAGCAATAAGACACCGGATCCCTAATACAGCTGTTCAAACTTCAGGGTTTTTCATGAAGCATTTCCCACATGATGTAAAGATTTGGTTATTTTAAATAAAATGCAATTTAACTGTAGTGTTTTAAATTATATTTTAAAAGTAACATATACCGAATGGTAAAAATTAAAACTATACTGGAAGATATTGAAATGAGTGAAAGCCTTTTACCCTCACCCAGTCCCATCACGGTTGATGTGACTTTCAGAATGTTTCTTTGCATTTACAGATACACACAATCTATGCAAATCTGCACACACATTGTGTTTTCTACTGATGGAATTCTGTCATATAGATCTCCTATACTTTGTTCTTTTCACTTACTGTGTCTTAAGAGCTCTACCTCATTCTTAATAGATGCATGGGACTCATTTTTTATAGATATATCAATTTATTTGTCATTTTCCTACTAATGGACATTTAGGTTGTTTGTTATGTTTAGCTATTAGAGATGATGTAGTATAGTATACATTGTTCTTCCTGCATATTTCACATAAGTACTAGGGTAACTGGGATCCAGTAGAATTGCTGCATCAGAATATGTGTGTATTTTTACTTTGAGAGATATTAATTAGAATTGCCTTCTAAGAAGGTTACACATGGATTTATATTTCTGCCAGTAGTTTGAGTGCCTGTTTCTCTATGCCTTGTCTACACTGCACTAGCACTGCATATTCCAAGTTTTTCATCTTTGCTAATCTGATAGGTAAAAAGCTGTACCTCATTTTTTTAAAGGGCTTTTATTGAGTTATGACTGAGGTTGAAGATTTCATATGTTCATCAACAACTTTATTTCATTTTGTTAAACTACAAGTTCAAGTCTTTTGTCTATTTTTATAATTTGTGAAAGGTTTTTTTTTACTAGAGATAAGTTAGCACCTCATAATATGCTTCTCAAGTATTTTTTCCATTTTGTCACTTGTCTTTTTATTTCATTTTAGTTTTAATTTACAAAACTGTTTAACATTTTTACATAGTAAAATTAGTATCTTTTTATGGCTTCTAGGAAAGTTTAAGCCTTTTGAGATTTTTCTGTTTGAATAATTTTGCCTGGAGAATTTATATTGAACTTGATTTTTGAGCTCAAAGAAATTCTTAGTGGAGAAACCACCTCTTATTCACTCATCCATCCAAGAAGTATGTTTGGCTTAGATATTTTCTGCAATGCCTCTGAAAAGTATGCAGCAAAATGATGTAGGAATCATTTATGAAATTCCACCTCCCAAGGAAATCTTAGAAAATAAATAGTTCTGAGGACTTCCATATTCTCACTGTGTGTATAGAACAGCTATGCAGAAATTCCTGCTTGTAAGAGAGTAAAGAGAAGACTGGAGGAAGGAAGCCAGCATATAAATTATTGTCTCCATGTTTAACCCTAAGAGGGCTCATTTCCTCTGGTTTAAAAAGTCCATTTCTCTGACAGTGCAGGTAAAATTAAACTTTATGTTTTGGGGAGAAATATATATAATGTCTATTTTTTAGGCCTAGACTCTCAGTGATTTTTTTCTAGAAATACTGCAGTGTTCTCAAGAAGCAAAGTGTTCTTAATTTCAAAGGATTAATAGCCTACTAATTGATAAGCCTAAAGCAATGTTTTGTACTAAATTCAGGGACTTGGGTATTTGGTGATCATAATTTAAATGATGACACAAACTTACTTTCTACTACAGACATATATATATATATATATACTCTAATATGCTCATTTCAGAATAATCATAGCATGTCAAGAAAACTTTAGAGGAGATAAAGAATCGATCTTTGAAAGATAAATTTATGTTTATTTCTAATGCCATAAATATAAAGATTTTGAATCACATGGAATCACTATAATACTAGCTAAACTAATATGTTTGTGGAATTGTAAATAGAAGGTATTGTTGGATAAATAATGCAGTGGCATATCAGTATTTTCCATTATTTGGAAGGGGAAGTAATGTTATTAAAAATTAATCTGTGGGACTACCTATGAAATTTTGTTTATTTATATATATATATTTTTGAGACAGAGTCTCACTCTGTCACCAGGCTGGAGTATAGTGGCTTGCTCTCGGCTCACTGCAACTTCCACTTCCCAGGTCAAGTGATTCTCCTGCTTCATCCTCCAGAGTAGCTGGGGCTAAAGGCACACACCACTACACCCACCTAATTTTTGTATTTTTAATAGAGACGGGGTTTCACCATGTTGGCCAGGATAGTCTCAATCTCTTGACCTCGTGATCTCCCCGCCTTGGCCTCCCAAAATGCTAGGATTACAGACGTGAGCCACCACACCCAGCCCTGAAAAAAATTATTTCTTTTTTTTTTGTTTTGTTTCAAGTTTTAATCAAAGCTTTTATATAAGATTACTTTATTCCTGCATCTTCTCAATTGTTTCTTCCTTGTATTTGCCCTTTTCCTTTCCTACTTGGCGAGACTTGGCTTTCCGTTCAAGGATCTTTTTGCGGTCTTTGTCCAGTTTTAGCCTAGTGATAACCACCTTGCTGGGGTGAATGCCTACATGGACAGTTGTGCCATTAGCCTTCTCCCTCTGCACCCGTTCAATGTAGATAACATATTTCTTCCTGGAAACCTGGACTACTTTGCCAATTTGCTGACCTTTATAGTGTCCTCGTACAACCTGAACTTCATCATCCTTTCGGATGGGCATAGATCGCACGTTGTATTTCTGTCTCAGCTCTTTGGAAAGAGGGGAAGACATAATCTTGCTGCGAATGTGGGAAGGTGCATTGAAATGCCTTTTGCGATTCTTGCTTCGGTCGGAAGTCACAAAGGGATTAAACTTCATTTTGGCCGCTCCCGCTTCGGTGATGGCCGCAAAAGGGAAAAGCGAAAAAATTATTTCTAATACCAATTATAGAACATAATTATTTGAATTCCAGTTTCAATAATAGTAAGTTATAGTGAGCTCTCTATACATATTCATTTTACTTAATCTGCAGAGGCTATTTACTGTAATTTTTTTAAATGCTAATCTGTAAGACTGTGTACATGTGTTTTTAAACACATGAGCGGGTAAACAAAAATAGTAGTAGACATTATTGTGTTATTTAGAAGGATTCTTAATATCAAGAAAGTGCTACATCCCACTAAAGTTCTAAGTCTTTTATTTCCCATTATAGTCTTATCACATAATAGTAATTCCAATTTACTAATGATCCTATAGTGAGTGAACATCTGCCAGTTACTTTTTATATTTCTAAATGCAAAGAGCTCATTTTGTTACCTTTCTCATGAAATCATAGTCAGTGTTTACAGAACCTTTCAGATTGCATGGATTCCAGTGAAGAATCCAGCCAGATACTTAGAGAATGAGAATATAACATTGTAATGGTGATGCGGAATGCTTTGTCTTATTTCACATCCCAGTGCAGTGGTGGGAGCACGAGGACTCAACCAATGTCAGAAGCATCCAGTCCCCGGCTTGGCTCTGTCCAAGTGTCAGTGATCCTCAGTGTCTTGCACTGAGTCGTGAGTGTCTGTGGCTCTGTTGGGTGTTACAACAGCACCTCATAATGATAAGATTATTGAGCACTAGGTACATTCACCTTTCTGCTTTATGTCACTGTTAGCAAAAACTGTGCACTTTTGTCTAAGGTATTCATGGGCTCCATAAAGAAAGAGCTTAGACTATGCTAAAAATAAGAAGAAGAAGAAGAAGAAGAGAATAAAAAGAAGAAGAAGAAATTGGCCAGTGACTAAAAAGCTGAAATCCTCAAAAGGGAATTTTGCAATAGCAATCATAGTGTCATCTTTGAAGTTGTTTTCCATGGCCCCCTTCTTGGTGGACTTAACCTTCCTCTTTAACCTGGTGTTTGTGGAGGGCTCTGTGGAGTTCAGACTTTTCCTCACCACATGCCATTGCTCCATGAGGGATAGCTGTGTCCAGTATTGGATGTATAATGACAGAGCACTGACGTGTGCTTTCCTCCCAGCTCGGCAAGGAAGTAGCTCTCCATTGGGGGCGAATCACATTTCCTTTGGGACTCGGTTTCCTCGGTTTTGAAATGAGGTTTGGCTGGATAATCTCCCAGTTATAAGATTGTATAAACCTATGGTCTTCATTATAGCAAGAGGGGAACCAGTAGCTAAAACCCACATTGATTCGTTTAGTTTCTTTCCGTGTCACATTGCTGTCCAGGGTAGGTAATAATCATTCACTTTAGAAGCTTTATGCATGCATTAACTTTCTTGCCTCTCCTCACTAAGCAACATATAATTAGCACGCATATTCAGGCCCATTTGCTTTTAGTTGTGATTTGATTAACTGAACTAACAGGATGGGAACCATCTTTTTTTTTTTTTTTTTTTTGAGACGGAGTCTCATGTCTCGCTCTGTCACCCAGGCTGTAGTGCAGTGGCACGATCTTGGCTCACTGCAACCTCCCCCTCCCAGGTTCAAGCAATTTTCTGCCTTAGCCTCCCAGGTTCAAGCAATTCTCTGCCCAGCCTCAGCTGGGATTACAGGCTCCTGCCACCATGCCTGGCTAATTTTTGTATTTTTAGTAGAATTGGGGTTTCGCCACCTCGGCCAGGCTTGTTACTCCTGACCTCGAGATCTGCCCACCTCTGCCTCCCAAAGTGCTGGAATTACAGGCATGAGCCACCGTGCCCGGCCAGTCTTACCTTTTTATAATTACTTATTTTGTTAATGATTTGCCATTTTTTAAAAAGCAAATATATACTGACTGGCTTCAGATATGTTTGTGCTTTCTCTTATGTTTGGGATATATCCTTAATTGATATTTTTACAAGTGACAGACTCTACTTACTAATAATGCAAGTCACTTCTGAGCATCATAATATAGAAAATATTCATTCAGTCTTTTTAAGAAAATGAAATGTTTGGGTTTGAAGTATACCTTTTTGTCATGAGTCCCATGTGTAAACATTAGTTATTAGCAGTTTGAATCAAAATATTTAAAAAGATTTAATGTTCATGTACTACTAACTTTATGTTTTTTCTTTATACTAGAAAGAAGGTAAACAAGAATCTGGTATGTGAGTTCTTATAAAAACAACAGTTTTGGGGTTTGATTTTTTTTTTAAAGAAAGAAAAAACATAATGATAAATAGTATTTTATAATAATATTAGTTCACTGATAATATTACAAAACTTATGGCACAAAATTTCCAGTGTTTTTCTGTAAAAATTATATGTGAGTTAATAGACATTTCAAAACAGCTTTTAAACATCAACCTTTACCAAGTACGTAATGTAGGCATTCTGTTAGATGTTGGGATTCAAAGAGGTGTGAGATGGTGGGCCTTGCACCCAGAGAGAAGCTGATTGTCCACTAAATGAGACTGGCAGGTCCGCAGGGTAGGAAGAGAGCAGCATGAACCACTGCTTGTATAAAGCTCTTAAAGTGAAAATGATATAATAATAGGTCATTCTTTGTTTGATCACCATCATAAAATAGCTTATTGGAGGATGAATCTCAGTGTATCAAATCATTTAATTTTTTGTTATTTTTCTTAGAAAACCTACTTTCATCTTGCTGCCAAGAGAAAGTGTTTTGTTTGTTTGTTTGTTTTTGAGACGGAGTCGCGCTCTGTCCCCCAGGCTGGAGTGCAGTGATGGATCTCGGCTCACTGCAAGCTCCGCCTCCCAGGTTCACGCCATTCTCCTGCCTCAGCTTCCCGAGTAGCTGGGACTACAGGTGCCCGCCACCACGCCTGGCTAATTTTTTTTTTTTTTTTTGGTATTTTTAATAGAGATGGGTTTTCACCATGTTAGCCAAGATTGTCTCGATCTCCTGACCTTGTGATCCACCCTCCTCAGCCTCCCAAAGTGCTGGGATTATAGGCATGAGCCACCGTGCCCGGCCGAGAAAAGTTGTATTTAAAATATATATATGGAGTCCTTTTCACATGTGTCATTTCTCTTTGGTAAAACTTACTAGTTTTACTGTTTAGACTTAACACTTGGTCCTATTGGTTAGGATTTTTTTAGTATATATCTACATATGTATGTATGTATGTATGTATTTTGAGACAGGGCCTCACCTGGTCACCCAGGCTGGAGTGCGGTGGTGTGATCATGGCTCACTGCAACCTCGACGTTCTGGGTTCAAGCAGTCTTCCAGCCTCAGCCTCCTGAGTAGCTGGGATCACAGACATACACCACCATACCCAACTAATTTTTTTTAAAGTTATTTTTTGTAGAGATGGGGTCTCACTCTGTTGCCCAGACTTGTCTCAAATTCCTGGGCTCAAGCCATTCTCCCACCTCTGCCTCCCAAAGTGCTGGGATTATAGGGGTTAGGATTTTAATTAGGGTTTATGTTTTTAACCTCACTGTGATTGTCTCAGTTCTTAATGATGTAATTTTTGTGCCTCAGGCTTACGGAGTTCCTATGCTAGTCAGCACAGTCAGCTTGGGCAAGACCTTCGTTCTGCCGTGTCTCCCGACTTGCACATTACTCCTATATATGAGGGGAGGACCTATTACAGCCCAGTGTACCGCAGCCCAAACCATGGAACTGTGGAGCTCCAAGGATCACAGACGGCGTTGTATCGTACAGGTTCAGGTGGGCATCAGCTCTGTTTACTGGTTTCCTGATTTCACAGGCCCCACAGTAGAAGCGTTTTATTGAGATTGGGTTCCCTGTTAGAAGGAAATCATGATGTCCATTTGGTTGTCAGATAATCAGCTGTGACAGCAGATCAATAAGCAATAAAACAGGTTCATTTAGTACCTATTTGTAGGTGATATATTTTTACCTTAGTACAATATAATCAATGAACATAGTGATTATACTGTTAGTTCAGGAATAAGTTAGTAAAACTGTAAATCTGACTCCAGTTTGGGCGCATATTCAATATCAAAAGGAAAGCCTTGTTGGAATATTTCTTTGTAATTCCTTTGCCGAATAAGTTTTTGGAGAAAATCCATAACTCAGTTACTTGGCCATCTTTGATTTAGCAAGTGTGAAGCCCGAGTGTATTTGGCATTACTCCTTTTTTAATGTTGGATGTTCTCTGAATAGTTAAATGGAGAGTGTGAAATAGATACCTCTTGTGATGGACTCAAACTGGGGCAGGATTCAATAGCAACATTTATAAAAGCAGGGAGCTGGAGCATCACACCCTTGTACCACCAGTCCTCATGTTTGTGCCACACCATCAAGGCTGGTAGAGCAGAAGCTGTAGCCCATGGTGGTGTGAGCTGCCAGGTCATGCTGCACGGCTGCCTCATGGAGTCTCAAGACTACTCTTTATTTTAAGAGGTATCAGATTCATTAACATGCTTACAAATGAACCCTAGGTAGCAATAATAACCCCTCAAAGGTACAACTCTAGGAGAAATACCTATCTCAACACCAGAATGGGGAAGACTGTATTTGAATCGATTCTTTGCAGGAAACTGACAGTTTGATCCACTGAGGGATTTATCTTCTAATAAAATGTACCATTTCTAATAGATGTTAATAAAAAATTTTTGCTTTTCCTTATGTCTATAAATTGAGGAATTCCTTTAATAGGACTAAGAAATAGATATTATTTAAAATCTTTTTAATTGCAAGAAGATATGTATACAGTTACTGGAGGGATACCCATTGCAATAATTAGGAAAGTCATTTTAAATTCAGTATATAGTATCTTTATAATAGCGTCATACAATAATTTAGGGGAGTAGCTGTAGAATAATTTGATATATCAATCTTCTTTCCCTCTTGTGAAGTAGATTTTCCAGTGTTATTACAATCCACAGGTCTAGAAATAAAAGGTATGGTAGTCTCTCTATATCCAGGGGGAATACGTTCCAAGACCATCAGTGGATGCCTGAAATGGCAGATGGTACTGAACCCTGTGTGTACTATATATTTTCCTATATATTCATTCATATGATAAAGTTTAATTGATAAATCAGGCACAGTAAGAGATTAACAAGAATAACAAATAATGAAATAGAACAATTAAGTAAAATAAGGGTTGTTTAAACACAAGCCCTGCAGTACTGAGACAGTTGATATAATAGTCAAGATAGCTGCTAAGTGACTAACAGACCAGTAGCATCTATAGCATGGGTACACTGGACAAAGGGATTATTCACATCCCAGTGGGATCACAGCCGAATGGCACAGATTTCATCATGTTATTCAGAATGGCGTGCAATTTAAAACTTATGAATTACTTGTTTCTGGAATTTTCCATTTGATATTTTTGGACAACAATTGACCACAGGTAACTAAAACCATGGAAAGCAAAACCAAAAGGTAAGGATGGACTGCTGTAGAATAAAACAAGTAACCTGTATACATGAAGTGTTAAAATTTTGATAGTTTTAATTACTTACAAATTTGAAGAAATCTTGTTTTTACCACTAGAATGAAATTAATAAATTTTGGTATTTTGTCTGTCTCTAAGATTCTTGTGTTTCTCTCAGTTTTGTTACTGAACCTCAATGAACATATTATATAAGCAGACTTGTAATTTCACTTTTGTTCTTTCTTGCTAATAAAATTAACAAAATATTTAGGTACATTAAAAACTTAAGTACCCTTTTTAGCACTAATAAGGTAGAATTTTAAAATATAAAAGTGCAATTTATATAATTGCCAAAAACTATAATCCTTAAAATTAAAAATGTTTTACCTTTTATTAAAGTGTGATCTCATGGAGAACATACTAATCTTTTTCAAAATGTTGACTTTCTAGTAGGTATTGGAAATCTACAAAGGACATCCAGCCAACGAAGTACCCTTACATACCAAAGAAATAATTATGCTCTGAACACAACAGCTACCTACGCGGAGCCCTACAGGCCTATACAATACCGAGTGCAAGAGTGCAATTATAACAGGCTTCAGCACGTAGTGTCGGCTGATGATGGCACCACAAGATCCCCATCAATAGACAGCATTCAGAAGGACCCCAGGCGAGTACCAGTTAGGAGTCTCTAGAAGGCTACAGTATTGCAGGAGTTAGCCAGTTCCTCACTTTTGACTTTTTTTAAGTTGCTAAGTCTATTATACTATCATTAATTCCATATCTATTAATACTTCCAGTTGTATTCCAGCTATATAGGTCATTGAGGTTAATTTCATTTTAAAGATAGATTCCTTCCTTCCATCCTTTAATAATAAGTTAGAGAATGCACAGATCCATGGGAATATCTGCAGCATTCATGACTGAAGTATTTCATCAAGACAACTACCTGGAATAGCCTCTTAGAATTAAACAAGGCTTTGAAGGATCAGTTTTCCCTTTGCCCTTATCCTGACCGACTTCTTGGATAACAGCTTCAAGAAATGGATTTGATTATTACAAACTAGAGAAAGACCAGTGTTATATATGTTTTGAATCATAGTAGTCAACAATATATAACGCTTTTATTAACCAGGTTCTTTGAAAAATCTTTCTGACATTTAGGAGAAGGTAGTCTTTATAAGAAATTCTATCTAATAAGCAAAAAGTATTTGGCACATCATAGACGTTTCCTCCTCCTGATTTTGTTTGGCCCTGTAGACAGCATTTTTTATTAAGATAATGTGAGTCATTTAATACTTGATTGATTTTGAAAAACTGACCTTGTCCTTAAAGCCATTTAAAATATTCAGGAAATAAAGATATTTTGAAACTAAAGGAATTTTCATTTCTGAAAGAATGAAATTGTGCTAAATTTTAAGCAGCTTTAGTGTTATTTTAAGGCGTGTATGCAAGATTTCATTCACTGTTCGCCCACAAATAGTTGCTTCACTGGAAAATTGTTATAATTATCAATTCATTTTTAGCAACCTACCAACTTATTTTAATGAATGTGAATTAAAATGATGAGTGAGGTTTTGGTCATTAAAACAAAATGACTAAAGATACTTTAAAGTTGAGTGGGAAATCCACTGCTTCACTAAAACCACTGCCCTTATTCACTTTTATTCCTGAAATTCTTTAAGCTTTATAAATGCATTTGGTTCTGCTATTCCTGGTTTGCCACCTTTTTGTCATTTTTAAGGAGTTTCAAAAATAACTTGTCTAATAACACCTACAGCTTGTCAGAAATACCCTTACTGATTTTGTTTTTCCAAATCCTCAAAATGACAAAGGCCTCAGACACCCAAATAGATGCAGAAATTCCCAAAAGGGTTTTGAATTGTAGGTAATTTAGACCATCCCTTGACTGGACCTGAAGAGAAAATAATAGCTGCCTAGAAAGGCAGTGAAGTGTGATGAGAGCTTTGAGTTTAATATGTGTCCCTGAAGACTTCAGTTTTGACCTCTAATATGAGTTGATTCGCTATAAACAAGGACTTCATGTATGATAATATACCTCAGCTATTCATAGTGTGATAATTTCATAGTCTAATGCATAAAACTGTTATGGCTAGCTTTGATTATGTGAAACTTTACCGATAATGCATTTTGTAAGGTGAATAAGTGATTGGTAGGTGCATTTATTCTAGCTGAAACTGGAATTCTGATGATTTTGAAGTTTGAATATTTAAACCAAAATTAAAAGCTCATGACAGCTGTTAATTTTTAGTTTTGAAAATAGCAATTGGAAGTAATATTTTTATTCACTTGTAAGCCTTTATTGTTAATGCCACATTACAGTTACCCTGAAAAATTCTCTGTAAGACTGAGAAAGTTATTGATCTTTACTGTATAAAAGGAAATCCATGAGTTTTTTTATAGTCGTCTACTTGGGAACCAAATTTATTAATAACACCAATGATGCTTCTGAAAGGAGTAACATGAAAGATTTCCTGTGTATTCACGTTTCCATCTCAGCTCATTTCCCTTTGGCCTAAAGAACTTCCTTTAACCTTTCTTGTCTTGCATTTCTGCTTGTAACAAATTCTCTCAGCTTCAGTTTATCTGAAAATATTTCACTTGTTTTTTCTAAAGGATTTTTTTTGCTAGATATACAATTCAGGATTTACAGGTGTGGATTTTTTTCTTTCAGTACTTTAAAAGATGTCATTCATTGTCTTCAGACCTCCGTTGTTTCTGTTGATAAGGCAGACATCATGTGTATTCTTCTCATTGTGTAATGTATCTTTTCTTTGGCTGCTTTTCAGATTTTTCTCTAGCTTTCAGCTGTTTTATTCTGATGAACCTAAATATAATTTTCTTTGCATTTAACCTGCTTGGGGTTCCCTGAGATTCTTGGAATGTAGGTTGATGTTTTTGTCAAAATTGGGAAATTTTCAACGATTAATCCTTTAAGCTTCTTTTCTGCCCAAACTCTCTTCTCTCCTTCTAGGACTCCAATTAAACACATAGGATCACTTTATTATTTCACACATTACTGAATCTGTCTTCATTTTTTCAGTCTTTTTTCCCTGTATTCTTATAATCAAAATTTTTTATTGATGCCTTCAAATTTAGTTTTCTTTGTCCTATACACTACAATCTATTGTGAAGCCCTTGCAAATTTGTTTTTATTTCTAATCCTTGAATTTGGTTCCTTTTGTATAGTCCATGTTCCTGTGAGATTCTCCATCTCTTCACTCCATATATACATCTTTTTCTTTAAGTCTTTGAACACATTTAACATAACCATTTAAAATTTTTCCTCTGATAATTTCAACATCTGGGGTGTCTCTGGGTCTGTTTCTATTGGTTTCCTTTTTTACATATTTGTAAGTCATATGTTTCTGATTCTTCTCTTGTTTAGTCATTTTAAATTATATACCGACTGTTCTGGATGATACATTATAGGGAATCTGGATTAGGCTGTCTTCTGTTAGGATGCTGAGTCTTATTGTGGCAGAGAACTAAATTACTGGTAGATCCTTTCAATCCCATCAAAATTGGTTTTGTTCATTGTTAGGTCTATTTCATATTTCTTTTAAACCTTAGAACATGGTCCTTACTCCTAAAACTTGGCCTTTGTGGAGTCTTGACTAAATTCCCAAGGTTTTCAGTGATGTCTGTGCTCTGACTAGGCTGGGAGTCCACATCAACTGGTACCTGTTCAGCATTGAGTCATGCAGCAGCCACTCTCCACCAGACCTGTGTATGTGCCCTACAGCTCAGGGTACAACTGAGGACTTGCAGATAGTCCACACACAAACCCAGAGAATCACCTCTGCTTAGCTCCCTTGTCTTCAGTACTCTGCCTTGCACATTATAACCACTTTAGCACCTGCAAATTCCACTCACTCCCTGCCTCAGCTCACTAAATCCCTCACATACTACTTGTCCTCAGCTTCCTTTGTCATGGTCCAGAAAGTACCCCCCGGCAGAAAGCCAGGTAAACATGGGACTCATTGATGTTTCCCTCCTCTCACGGATTATATTCTTGTGTTGCCTGTTGTCGAGGGTCTAAAAACAGTTTTCTCCTACATTTAGCTAAATTCACTTTTATCATTGTTTATAGTGGGAGGGCAAAATCCAGTACGAGTTACTCTATCATGGCTAGAAACAGAAGTCTGAGCTTAGGTTTTACTGAAGCAAATCCTGGCAGCCAGCCCACAAATTGATAGCAGTTTTTCCAGGGTAAATTTCTACTGAATTTACATCAAGGTTGGAGATGAAGCCAAGCAAGCCTAATTGCCCAGCTCTGGCAGGAGCTCACCCTCGGGGCTGTCTGGCCCCAGGGATGTCAGGAAATCTTGACCCTCAGTGTCCCATTTAAAGAGGACAAAAACGTGTATTTGTAATGATTGTGAGTCATCAAAGAAAGAGTAAATCATACTTCTTGCACTCTGTTAAGTACAACAGAGATTTACATAGTAGGCTTTAGACAGATTTTCATGAGAAATGATTGATATAGTTTCAATATATAAAAGGAAAATTATTTGTTACTAGGAATTCATCTGTTTGGAATAGCTCATTTTTTAGGGACGATGAATATTAGTAAAACATCTGTATCCGAAGTAAAAATATGTAAAATATTTTAGTATTCAACATCACATTTAATCATTACAACCAACCAGTGAAGATTGAAATATTAGTTTCATTGATCTTGTTTTACAGTTGAGGAAACTGAAGCTCCAAATAATTAATTGGTTTTCAAAATCACACAGAAATTGAAGGACCCAAGACTGAAACCCAGGCAATCTAACTCCATATTCTGTGCTTTTTATGCTGTTATCTTGCCTTCCTTGGCATTGGCTATATTCTTAATGTCTGTTAATGACGTCATCATCCAACCTGTTCCCCAAGCCGGAAACTCCATCTCACACCTGACTTCAGTTTTTAGATCATCTGGCTGCTATATAAAGAATGGATTGGGGGTGCAGATGGGGTGGGGGGATAATATTAGAAGCAGAGAGAACATGTAGGAAACTGTTAGACTCCTCTGGGCAAAATGGAGAAAATGAATGGATTTGGTATATGTTAAATGTTTTGTAGATAGTCAACAGAACTTGCTGATGGATTCCATGAGGGAAGGTGAAGAAAAGAGAGAAATCAAAGAGAAGTCTATTTCGTTTCAAGCAGCTGTGTAGATTTCTGTGTGGATAGTGGATACTCTGCATGACACCCATCTTTTTGTATTCTAGGACATTCTTTCCTTGGCCACCAGAGTTATCATCTGTATAAATGTGACCATGTCATATCCTCTCACTCTCCTGCTTCACAACGTTCATTCCTTATGTGTAGGCACACATATAGACCACCTGGGTTTCACTAACCTCCACCACTAATTACTAATCCTGAGTTCCTTATCTGTGTCTAATGTTATTTTAATAGTGCTTACCTCATGAGGAACAGTAAAGGTAAACGAGATAATGAATGTAAAGTTCTTGGCGCAAAGCCTGATAAAGGTAAACTCAATAAAGGATAACTCCTCCTGTTGTTGGTATTAAGATGGAACTTTTTAGTTTGGCATTAGAAGACCCTGTAAATGGAATCGTATCGTATCCAGTATTTGTATCTCCAGCACCGTAGCACAGTAAGGATTCACTGAGTGTGGTGTGTGTGTGTGGATGCATGTGTGCACACAGGTGTGGGATGACAAGCCCCTTTGCAATGGTCTAACAAGTTAATACATGGAGCCTTCCCAGACCAAGAGAGACTCTAAGGCTTCAAAAACCAGGCAAGAGAAGTATCACTCGGTCATTAATTTTAAAGATAATTTTAAAAGTTTACTCAGTATGAATTCTTTTTTTAATAAACAACTAACTTTATCCTGTAATCAAAGTCTGTATATTTGTTGTTCTGTAAGCCATTTTCTAACAATCTGCTCTTCACATAATGAAAGAGCAAACTTACATTTAACAAGAATTCCAAACACTATGCCAATATCTTATTGGCGTAATGTCATCTGGACGTTAGAAAATCCTGAAAATGGATGTTAGCTGAAAAAAAGCAAAGTATAAAAGTACATATACATAGCATGATTATATATTCATTGTCCAAACAAATGGTATAGCGTAGTGCTGGAGGACACAAACTCTGAAGGCAGAGTACCACTCCACTGTTTACAGCCATGTGGCCAGTCACATGGCCTTTCTGCCTCAACGTCCGCATCTTTAAGGTTGCGGTAAGGATAAATTAATAAATATATATAAAATGCCTGGAATAGTGCCTGACACAGGATAGGGGTTTATGAAATATTAACTGCTATTTAATAATAACCCAGTTTTATGGAAAAAATCCCAAACCCACAGATGTGTGCACATTTGCACACATATATAGAAAAATAGGAAATGTCAGCAGTAATACTGAATATAGGATGACTGGTCAAATACTTTTTCTTTTTTATAGTTTTCTGTGTTTCTGTGTTATACTCAAGAGCAACCATAAACATTGTTTCTTAAAAATCCGCAGGCACACAATGTTTGTGATTTCTAGGCTGACGCCAGCTCTGTCTGTTACCACCAGCCCTTCCTCTCCCTTCAGGCATGACATCTCACTTCGCTAAAGTGCACGTGTTTACCTGTGCCTTGCACCTGCAGATTTCTTACATAGGTAGAAAGACATAAAATTAAAACCAGGAGGAGGAGCACCAGAGTGGAAAAGTTACTTACATTAAGAATTTTCTTTGTTCTCCTGAATCTCTTTCTGTGCATCTGTGCGTCATGATTTCTTTAAGATCGTAAGCATCTGGGCCTCTGCATATGTTCATCAGGGAGAAAAATTATTTAGGTATGTATTTTTTAGGATTTTTGTAACTTCCCATTTTTATCTCAGCAGAGCTTTTTTCCCTTATAACAAGTGTTTTTGTTCAGTGTATTTTTACAACATGGGCCTTCCTTTCTGAAGCCATGTTTTTCTCATGTAGGGAGTTTGCCTGGCGTGATCCTGAGTTGCCTGAGGTCATTCACATGCTTCAGCACCAGTTCCCATCTGTTCAAGCAAATGCAGCGGCCTACCTGCAGCACCTGTGCTTTGGCGACAACAAAGTGAAGATGGAGGTACAGGACACGGTGCCTGGGATGACTGGGGAAAACAGTGCCTTTGCATTTAACAGCCACGTGCTTCTGTATTTAAGAAATTACCCAATGTAATTCAAGAGTCTTTTTAAAGGGATATTTTGACACCAGATACTCTTTCACTTAACTATGCATTTCAGCATCTCTCAGGAAAAACTAGGATAAATATATTTCTTGGAGTGCTTTCAGCATTTTCAAATCATATGTCTACTTCATTAGCTTATTTATAAGATCATGAAGCAAAAATCAATTTAACTTGCATTTAAACAATATTTTTTAGGCCGGGCACAGTGACTCATACCTGTAATGCCAGCATTTTGGGAGACAGAGGCTGGCAGATCACCTGAGGTCAGGAATTCGAGACCAGCCTGGCCAACATGGCGAAACCCCATCTCTACTAAAAACACAAAAATTAGCTGGACATAGTGGCGCATGGCCTGTAATCCCAGCTGCTCAGAAAGCTGAGGCAGGAGAATCACTTGAACCTGGGAGACAGAGGTTGTGGTGAGCCGAAATCGAGCCACCGCACTCCAGCCTGGGAGCGAGACTCTGTATAAAAAAAAAAAAAAAAAAAATTACTAGGTAAAAATTATAGTATTCATTGAACTAGTGAGCTCATGTGTTTTATGGAATTCTAGTCAGGTTGGTGCCAACTATAAATAAGTTATAGAGGATTATAACCATCACTAATGCTAAACATATGTGAATATTTTATTTCAGGGTTTTTTTTTGGTATTTATAGAAACATAGCAAGTTATTGGTAATTGGCTATAATTCTATATAACATACAGATTCTTTCTTTAATGTTTCAAACCTTCTTCTGACCCACAGTGTTATATAAAACTGAAGTGTTTTTCATCATTTTAATATGCAAAACAGCATACAGCTCCAGACCTAAAAGTGAATGTAGTAAATAAAGCCCAGAAATACTCAAGTAATGTACTAATGCATTGACAAATGGAAGAAAATTTAAGGAGAGTAGCCTAGAGAACTCATTCTAGAAACTAAATAACTTAAGTCAAAAATTATTTCCTATGTTGTCTCAAGCCCTGCATATAGCTTTGCTATGTTTGTATATTTGCACATTGCCCTGCTGGAGTGAAAGCACAATTCTTGTTGTGTGCTCTGAGGGTTGGAGGAGGACTGTGCCGCCTGCCAATGAATATTAAACCACCTGGATCTCCTATCTCTTTTTTAAGCCGTGAACCCAGGAAAAGTATCAGCTAAGAGAGGGTCCTTAGATTTTTTTTTTTTTTTTTTTTTTTTGAGACAAAGTCTTGCTCTGTTGCCCAGACTGGAGTGCAGTGGCACAATCTTGGCTCACTGCAACCTCCACCTCCCAGATTCAAGTGATTCTTGTGCCTCAGCCTTCCAAGTAGCTGGGATTACAGGCGTGTGCCTCGACACTCAGCTAAGTATTTTGTATTTTTAGTAGAGACAGGGTTTCATCATGTTGGCCAGGCTGGTCTTGAACTCCTGACCTCAAGTGATCCGCCCACCTTGGCCTCCCAATGTGCTGGGATTACAGGCATGAGCCACTGCGCCTGGCCTCTCCTTAGAATTTATAAAAGTTGTCTTATTTGGAATAAAAAGTAACCTTTGAAATGGTCTGGAGATATCCACATCCTGTGATCTCTCCATAACAGACTTCTGTTTGATCACTGATTAATTGCATGTTACTTAGGCCTGATACCTAGTATTTTTCATTCTAGGTTTGTAGGTTAGGGGGAATCAAGCATCTGGTTGACCTTTTGGACCACAGAGTTTTGGAAGTTCAGAAGAATGCTTGTGGTGCCCTTCGAAACCTCGTTTTTGGCAAGTCTACAGATGAAAATAAAATAGCAATGAAGAATGTTGGTGGGATACCTGCCTTGTTGCGACTGTTGAGAAAATCTATTGATGCAGAAGTAAGGGAGCTTGTTACAGGTAGGTATAGAATGTGATCTTGTCCTAGAGGAAATGTTGAAAACAGACTGGACTGTGCCCTTGTATAGTGGCACTGTGGAGGAGTTGGAGGTTCCAGGTAGTAGATAATAAGATATATATAGTGCTCACAACTGTGACGGCTGAGTATTAGTCTGAGGAGTCAGAAACCGTTTACAGTGTGGTCATCTCTATTAGTATCAGTTACTGTACTTAATAATTTGTAAATATCAGCTAACAGATGTCTTTTTCATGGAGGACTAAATACCACATTTTTTACTATGTATTTCATAGTAAATCTAGTTGTTTTAAATAGACAGACTCTCCTTTATTATGAGAATAAAATATACTTAATGGATTGGCTGTCTTTCATGTTAGCTCAGCTGGTGTCTGAGTGCCTGTTTGTATTCCCATGTACTGTACTAGGCCCCAGGGATAGAAAGAGGAATAAAACCCAGTGCCTGCGCTTAAGTCACCCTCAGACTGGTGAGGAACACAGGTGGTTTTGTGAGTGTCAGGGAAATGTGGCAAGTCTCACTCAACAGAGGTTGCACTGGGCACAGAGGATGGGTAGCGAAGTTCCCTGGGTGACATGAAACTAAAGTTGGCCTAAAGGATTAGGAAGCACTGGCTGGAGATGCAGAGGTCTTTCCAGTTACAAGCGCAGAAACAGCATGGGATATAGTTCTGGAGCTACCAACAAGAGGGGGCTGCCGTATTAAAACTTAGTGAAGGGCCAAGTGTGGTAGCTCACACCTGTAATCCCAACACTTTGGGAGACCGAGGCAAGAAGATCACTTGAGGCCAGGAGTCCAAGACCAACCTGGGCAACACAGGGAGATCCCACCTCTACAAAAAATAAAAATAAGTAGCTGGATGTGGTGGCACGTGCTTGTGGTCCCTGGTACTTGGGAGTCTGAAGTAGGAGGATCACTTAAGCCCAGGAGGTTGAGGCTGCAGTGAGCCATGATCACACCACTGCACTCCAGCCTGGATGACAAGTGAGGCCCTGTTTCCAAAAAAAAATTAAAGAAAACAAGGCCAGAGAGAGATACAGTCTTCATTTAGGGAACTTTTTTTTTTTTTTTTTTTTTTTGAGACGGAGTCTTGCTCTGTCACCCAGGCTGGAATACAATGGTGTGATCTCAGCTCACTGCACCCTCTGCCTCCCAGGTTCAAGCAATTCTCTTGCCTCAGCCTCCTGAGTAACCAGGATTACACGCATGCACTACCACACTCAGCTAATTTTTGTATTTTTAGTAGAGATGGAGTCTCACCATGTTGGCCAGACTGGTCTCCAACTCCTAACCTCAGGTGATCCGCCCGCCTCAGCCTCCCAAAGTGCTGAGATAACAGGCGTGAGCCACTGCACCCAGCCGTTTAGGGAATTTTTATAAGGAACTTAGTTGTGTCCCACATGCAGTGGGGACACTGGGGTATGGCATGGCCAGTTTAGGCTTTTAAATGCCTTCCAGCAGGCAGCAGGGTAGAGGATTGATATGAAGAGGGAGAGTCTGGGAGACCTGTGAACAGACCAACAGTCCAACGATAACAGCTTGAACTATTTCACTGATGAAAAGAAAGAGTAGGATGGAGCAGTCAGAAGTATTTCATGGTCTGGGCATGATGGTCAGATGTGAGGAGTGAGAGAGAGGGAGGAGTAAGTAACGCCTGGATGTTGCAGTGTTAGTGGCTGGATTCAAGGATACTTGAGATTGAGCTGGAAGAATGGTTCTGCAGGAGGACACATTGATGACAGCATTGTTTGTAATAGATAATTCAGGGAAAATACTAAGAATTCATTGGCAAAAGGATGGTTACATCAATAGCAGTACTCTCACACAACAAAACCACATACAGCAGTTAAAATAAGCACATTAGACTATACATAACAACATAGATACATACAGCTTTAGAAATACTTGCAGAATGATAACTACAGAGCAATACAAATTTGAATAAAGTTTTTAAATATGTAGATTGATATAGATATATGCACATGCAATAAAATTAAAATTTCTAATTGGAATAATAAAAATAGATTCAGGATAGAGGTTACCTCTGTGAAGAGGAAGGAGGAAAGTGGGACTGCGAGTTGTATTCCAGCTCTATTTCTTTAGAGAACTCTGAAATACATAGGACAAAATGTTAATATTTGATAAAGCTAGCATACCTGGGTGTTTGTTTTATATTTTCCTTGCCTTTTTTCATGCTTGAGATATTTAATTTAAAATTTTAAAACAACGTTTCTTCACAATTAATTTCGTTCTCCCCCAGGTTTCCAGTATGAAATCAGAGTTGTAGTTTCTGTAACCCTTGGGAATGAATAAACCATCCTGCATCCAATATTTAAGGGGAATCAACTTTCTCATAAGATATTAATGTTCAAAATACAACATTAATATTCCCTTGTACTCAAAATACCAAACGTAGAATATACTTTACAAATTCTCATAAGTCTGGAATGGGCTATCTGCCTTAATGTATTTTGAATATTAATTCTTCAGTGCTTCTAAATTAATACCCCCACTTTCTAAAATGCTTTTGGGGCATCTCACCAAAAAACAAATTATTTTTGCTAACATGTACATGTAGCTATAAAATGAAAATTAGAGCAAGCTAAACAGAATATTTAAAAAATTGAAATGTAGCTATGTTCATCCTAGAAGTCAACACAGTCACCGTGATTATGCCCACAAATTTACCCTGAGCCGCCTGTTAGGGAGGCATAGAGGAGACAGAATCATCTGTAGTACATGAGTGCTTTCCTGCTTTGTCTGATGTCTCTCTTTCCATCACTTTGAACTTCCTGTGTCATGTCCAGTTGTCTTCCCATAGTAACACCATGCAGCCAGGAGGGCTGCAGACAACTGTGTGCGCTGCTCCCTGAGACAGCAGTGGCGATCCAGGGACAAATGACATGGAAAACATAGCTTCTCCTCAGATTTAACTAGCCAGATTCATCATGACTTGATCCTTACATCCTTAATGTGAAGCTTTTTCCTGCTCTTCTGTCCTCTTATAAAGGGGGAATGAGTCTTTTCTGAATTTCTGTTTGAGGTTTTTCCTTGGGAGAGACTATTACAGTGCCTTTCCTGAGCTGAGCTCAAGGAATTTGTAAGGTTTAGTGTTAAACAGGAAGAAAAGTACATGATTGTGTGCTCTTTTTTTCTTTACATTTAAAAATAAGTCAAATTTACTTTAAGTAGAGCCCAACTTTACTACCAAGGACTTTTATGTACTAGGTTACCTGGAGCACACTCTGGAATTGAGTGCTAATTTAGATGCTTTCCTCCTTATTTTATTGAGAACATGAGATCTTTTAAGACATGAACCTTGGCCTTGAAAAGAGGATATAAGTGTTTTCTAATTCAAAAAGAACTATTTTCCTAATAGATCATATCACTTCTAATGTAAAACTAAGAAGTACCTCTGATATTTCTCTTGAAAATATCTGCCAGTAGCTTTTAGGCTATAAGAAACAATTTTTTTGCCATACTTGTAGATTAGGAGACATTAAGAATTGCTTTGTAACTATATACTTTTACCACTAATCATTTATTTTGACATGTGGTCTGATTATCAAATGTTTTCTTCAAAACATTGAAATGAGAGTGGTCAGTGGGCAAACACTTCACACAGTTGCCATAAGTAAAGTAGGTTGGACCAGAAGACTTCAGAAATGAGTTTCCAGTTCAAAAAGCCAAATGGCAGCTGTGTTTGATTTATACCTAAACATTGTCTAACTAATATGAAACAAGTCACAATATAAATCTAGCATCGTTGCTTTTTTTGTGTGTGTACATGTATTTATAGTCTAAGCTTTATAGAGACAGCAAAATTGCTCACATTTTCCAGTCCTACAATTTAGTGGTACTAACCTTAACTGATGTTCAGTAATATTTTAAGGGTGATTGATCCTTGATACGTTTTAAAGCATGGAAACATCAAGAGATCCTTGAACTCTTCTTTCTTCTCTCATTAAGTCTTCCTCACATCAAATGCTCAAGCCGTCTTTAATACAGAATCACAGGGTTGGGGGAGACCTCAGAACTCATTTTGTTCAGTAATCCATCCAGTGCTTGAATCTCCTGTACAGATTCCATACAAAGTAGTCGCAGTCACGCGCATGAACCCGCAGGACAGGAAGCTCATTAGCTGGTGGGGTTAAGGCTGGACAACAAGGTTGTCCAGAAAGCAGCAAGAAGACATCTTATATAACTTGAAAAGGCAAAAAATACAAACGCTCAGGAGGTCATTTTTGCATAGGAATGGCCCTACAAAAAGACCAGTTCCACCCTAGATCCAGCCACCAGCACTCCTAACCAAGGAAGTAAGCCCCCAATCTGAACTGTCACTAAAGCACATCTGCTCCAAACTCAGGCTGCAAGGTGCTGTGTGACCATGTCACCCAGCATTCCCCATCAGGTGCCCATCTCCTATAAAGTCCCCTTTGAAAACAGAACATTAGCCTTAGATTTTAGTGTTCTGCTAGTATCATTCACAAATACCATGGCCAGCCTTGCACGGTGCTTGGCCTTTGTGGGTAGGGTCTATGCGTTCCTAAGTGAAAATTATAGTCAACTTAGGATCATGAAATGTTAAAATACAGTGAACCATTGTGTTCCAAATATTATATAATTTGAAGAAACTGCTATCCCCTTGAAACTAGAAATTTTTTATTTTTAGTATTAAGTAATTCAACCCAGTTATTAATCCAGTCTTTTTTTTCTAGTTCCCTTTGTTTCAGTTTGGCAGTTTTTACTGTACTTAAGTGGAGAAATTTTAGCTGTTTTTTATAAAGATGCCTTGCCTTTGCTTTAAACACAATAACTGCCCAGGGCCTATATTTTTGGCCACATCTTTATTTTTAGAGGGGAAAAAGGACTTTTCTTCAAATGTATTTTCTCAAGACAGTATGACTGTCGTTGTTAATTAAAATGGTTCTCTAATATGTAACATGATTCTTGTGTTTTCTTCATTGCGTTGAACATTTTCTAGGTTGAAACCTAATGAGCTTTTCATTAAGTGCTGATATATGTGAGTGTTTAGGGTAATTTTTCTTTTATTCCAAAGGTATTTTTTGCTGCTGTTGTACTTAAACTTGAAAGCTGGATGAAGTATGGTTGTTCCCCAGTTTGGTTATAAAATGAATGTCTACTGGGCCACAAAGTATGGAGGGAAGATGGGAACATCTTGTCACTAAGAAAGATATGTTGAACTCATTTGTTCAAGATAATTAAATAGTGTTTCTAAGCTAGGAAATAGGAGTTTCAAGTTATTGCGCATCCTGAAAACATCATTTTTTTGAAACTATAGACATTGAAGATATTGCACAGAATCTGGAGGCCTGCTTTTTAATGTGCATACCAGATGTCCCAAACCGTCACACTTCTATTACCCTCTTAAATATCAGAAAGTAGCGTTTGTTCTTCAGTAATAATAGACTTTGTTCATATGACTGCTACATGTACATTTCTTCCAGTTTAGCTAGTGATTATTCATCCATATAGCAAAGTAAAATATTTCCACTGTTTATTGTGAAATGTTTGGATGCTAGCAATGGATTCCAGACACTGCAGAATATGAAATGAAGCGTATTGTTCTCCTGATTATTAGCTCCATATTTCTAATTTGATGATAAATTAATAAGAAAATAATAGTTGTAACTAAGGAAGGGTAGATGGGCCAGGCTAAGGTTTAACAAAGGGCAGAATAGTCTGGCAAGAATTAGTCTTATGTGCTATAAAAAGCAGGAGCTTAGTGGACATGCCTTTTGGACAGTTACTTGCCATTACAGGATGAAAACAGTTTACGAAGCATGTCCCCTTAGCCTAGTTAATAAATGCCTTCACAACAGGTCATTTATTCTCTGATCCAGAGAGGAGTCAGTCTGTTACTTTCTATCCTACTGTAATGGACCACTAGGGCTGTTAGAAGCTGTATGGGTCATTTTTAGAAATCTAGCAACATCTCCTCCCAATTCCCAGCCCAAATCAGTAAGGATCCATATCACTTGGTCCACTTTATAAAACATAGCTGGGCGTGGTGGCACACACCTGTAATCCCTGCACTTTGGGAGGCTGAGGAAGGCAAATCACTTGAGGTCAGGAGTTTGAGACCAGCCAGGTCAACATGGCGAAACCCAATCTCTACTAAAAATACAAAAATTAGCCAGGTGTGGTGGCACACGCCTGTAATCCAGCTACTAGAGAGTCTGAGGCAGAGGCAGGAGAATTGCTTGAACCTGAAAGGCAGAGGTTCCAGTGAGTCGACATCGCGCCACTGCCCTCCAGCCTGGGCAACAGAGACTCTCTCTCAAAAAAATAAATAAAACAATAACAACAGAAACAGATTCCCTTATTTACTGAACATTTCAAACCCTGAAAATGTGTAATGAGAAATGACAAATTTTTAAAAGTTTAATTGCTAAGAAGACAAAAAACGTCTATTATAAATAGACCAATTCTCAATTGGTAGAGAACTTTGAACTGGAAAGAACCCTAAAGAAATCTATCTTCCCGTTATTACAGATTAGAAATTGAAGTTCAGGAAGGCTGAGCAGGCAAGTCTCCAGGCTGAGTTCCTGATGTCCAGGCTGGAGGTGTTTCTTCCCTGACCCTTCCCCTGCCTCCCTGGCCACTGAAAAAGGCTGAACAGGAGCTAAATCTGGAGGGTACAAATGTTATTTCCTTTGTTCTTTAAGATTACCACCAAAAAGGGAGAAGAAAAAAGCCCCACAGTAAACTTTACTCTCTGCATTTTATCCGGGACCATAGAGAAATATCCCTGAATTTCGTCACTAGCACTATAATATCAAACTAGGGATCAAGTAAAGCTTCAGTTTGCTTAGGAAACCTATGAAATGTGATTTTTAGGTCTTGTAATTCAAGATTTATAGTTTTGAGTATGAAAAGATTCAACTCTGTAAGTGGAATATGACCCTATATTTTGAGTGGAGGCTTCCGAGTGCCAGGCACAAGGAGGCAGTCAAGTAGGGAGTCTCAGAAGGTTACTAATAAGACTTGGGTATTCAGACATCAGTCAGAGTGGAACTTCTCAGCACGAGAGAGACCCTGTTATGACATGCTCCCTCAGTTGACTAGATGGCCTATAAATGCAAGGAAGGTGGAAATTTGGAGATCCCAGACCAGGTCCTGCAAATGCTTTGCGGTTTCTGAGTGTGATGCTCTGTAGCTTACAGCTGGAGGCATCTTTGTCTCTAAGCTTCTGCCAGCACCAGACAACTGGGTGTTGAATAGTGCAGTTACAAATGAGCAAGTGTGTTCCTGGAACATGTAGGTCAGCTGTGGAATATATGACTTCAGTGACAGTTTCTTGGGCAGATCTCTGTGAGAGTGTAACTGTGACAGTGTAAATGACTTAATTCTGTGTCACACTGAAATAACCTGCAGAACAAGGGTGGCCAGGGCCACTGCTCCCACTGCCGTTTCTGACCCAGAGGGATTCTCTAATTTCCTTTCGTGTGGCCTGTTCCCTTTTATTAGCTCTGCTCCAACAGAAGGAACCACTCTTTGTGTCCCATATGGGCAATTCTCAGTCAGCATTTCTGAATTGTAAGCTTATTTATTTTCTGTAGAAATGCCTTTCCAGGGAACATAGAACTGTATAACTACATTATGTCATTAATCCACAAAGCATACCCATGAAGTGGTAAAATTAGAATAAAGAAGAATACGTTAAAATGCAAATATGATTCTGTAAATAGATCTCTAAAAATTGATAGATCTTTTCAAAGGTGCTGTGATCCACCTTTATGCCTGCAAAATCACAGAAACTCGGGCTAACCCTTATATTCTCTAAAGGCACTAAAGAACTATCTTGTCCCAGCTGGGGGCAAATTTCAACAGCAGGAACAATCACCTTCAAATGGAATATACAGGCTGGGGCCCATGTGTGCAGCCTCTGTGGCCAGCCCAGGTGCTTACTTCCACACAGCTCCCTCCTAGGAAGCATCTTGCCCTCAGACCATCTGAACATCCACTTCCCACTGCCCTGAAAGCTGAGATGGTGATGTTCCGAGCACAGCTGGAACTGGTGAGCTCCCCCGTGCCCCATGAGGATTATGCATCTGCTGTGCAGGAAATCCCAGGGAACACAGAGGTGAGTAAGGCAGGCCTGTCCACCACCTGCAGTGCTCTGTGCTAGCCAGCAGGGAGTGCAGCAGTCAGTCTCTCATGCTTCGGGGCAGGAAGGAGAAAGCCTCAAGCCACACCTGTAGACCAGGAGCCTCACTGCATGGAGGGATCACTGCACAGGTTTCAGGAACTCTGCTCAGATAGTGTCATCTTAGAAACGCTGGGAATGGCTCTGTACCACCACGACTTGTTTTGCTCAGAATTTATCCAGAAAAAGGTAGTTTTCCATAACTGAGGACAGTAGTTTTATCCCTGTCTCAATAATTGTTTTCCCATTATTTCAGTTTCACTTAGATTTCATAATTTGTTGACAGCCTTCAGCCCTGTTAGAAAGCTTGGGCAATTGATTAGCCCAGCAGACATTTTTATGGCACTGGTTCTCCCCACCACCCCCTTGACTTCCTCATTTCTGTTAACAGCACCATATTTTCACACATAATTCAAACTGCTGGCTTACCTGTGACATCACCCTCAGTTTGCATCTGGCTCCAAATTCTCACTACAGGCACTTCCCTTCCCTTTTGGCCTCCTCACTCCTTCAGCTCCTCATCACCTCCCTCCTCCATCCCGTCCTGTGAAATAGGCTCTGCCCCTCCTGGCCCATCGGCCTCACCCCCTTCCCTGGGATAACACCTGTGCCTGCAGTTCAGGTTTTCCCACCTGCCTGTCCAAATCAGTAGCTCCTGTGACCTGCCAGCCAGCTCCGTCGCCCCTTCTGCTCATTTCCCAGGCTATAGTTGGCCTAAAGAGCTCTGCACCCCAAACCTGCTTCTTTCTGGCCTCTGTCCTTGACACTCCAACTCAAATGTGACCGGTCTTCCATTCTCCTATCAAACAGAAGTTCACACACTTTGAAAAACATCCAGGGAGAAGTGGCATGGTCTCGAATGAGCGTGAGCTTTGGAGCCAGGTCGACTTGTTTCCTTCCAGCTCTGTGGCTCCAGGCACATCACCACTGTCAAACCTCAGTGTCGCCAGCGATAACACATTACCTGCTGCTTGGTGTTTTTGTGATGATGTGTGTTTAGCACCTGGCACACAGGATATTCAAGCCATACTTGTTGCTCTTCTTGCCCTTCGTCACAACTGCCTGGTGGTGTAACTGTTTGTGGTAAGGCCCCCCTGAGAACAGACAGCTCCCCTGTGTGTCTCCCTTGGAGCCTGGCATGAAGCAAGCAAGCATCTCTGCCAGCACTGTTCAATAGGAGAACAATATGAGCTGCATATTTTCTACGTTTTCTAGCAGCCATGGGAAATCTATTTTAATAACATATTTTATTTGGCCTAATAGTTTCAAAGTATTTCAACTTCTAAGAAATATAAAAATTATTAATGAGATGTTTTGCATTCACTTCTTCGTACCCAGTCTTCATAATCTATTTTTTACTTAACAGTGAATCTCAATTTGGGCTAGCCATATTTCAAGTAGCCACATGTGACTGATGGCCACCATATGGGGCAGCACAGGTCTATACTGCGTTTGGGTAGAGGTAACGTAAATCTCAAAGGTGCAAGGTGTGTAACTTTAAGGCTGGCGGGAAGCCATATCGTAGCAGGATGTAGGCCCCATAGCATCTTGGCATTACCCCTTTCCCAAGAAAAAGCCACGGAAGTTTATAAAAACCCGTTGGGCTAAGGGGAGAACTTCAATGGCAGCTGTATAGAGAAGAAATGAAGATGTGTGTTTGCTAGATCCTGAGTGTTTCAACCAGAGACTATATAGGGAATGATAATGGAGGCATGTGTTAGGAGAAGCAGGCAAGGGCCCTGATAAAATCTGCAACCCTGATATTATAATGTTTGTGCTATTAATCTAATATTTCTGCCCCCATTTTTCAAGAATGTTTGCAGGGTGGTTATTTATGACACCAGTCTGTTCCAGTGAGCCCATAGATGCAGAATTGCCAGGAGCTGGGGCGGGCGGTGGGGAGGAATACATACGGGTCAGTATTCCCCCAGAGAGCTTCATTGGGAATGCACAGTCCCATTAGCCACTGGTCATGATACTTGCTTTGTACTGGGAACGGAGTGGGGGTTGAGTGTGCACAAGACCTTAGCATCTGTTATCTCCTTGACGATTCCTCACACCCTGAGCCTGGGTAGTTTTACCTGCCTCCCTCATGAACGTGTTGTGAAGGAGCACAACTGAAACCAGAGCACTCAGAGCAAGGTTCACTCAAGAAGGAAAATGCAGGGGCCTGTCCAGTGATGATGTTTGAAGCACATTGGCACCTTTTTAGCTGTTGCTTTTTTTCTTTTGACTATGTCTACAAACACTTGGGCTTTTTAAAATATAATTAGGAAACATGGCATAAATTGACTGCTGTCTCAAAATGAATGGTTTAAGATTGTCTTTCACATCAAAAAGAACAACAGTTGAGTAGGCTGCCTTGCGTATCCGCCACCAGAGAAATCGCATTTTCCAAATGTTGTTGGTTGTTTTTTAATATCCTTTAAGAAGTGCATTTTTCATATAGTTGCTATTATTTTAATTAATCAGTAAAATCAGCTTCTAATTCGACTATAAAATTATCAGTTGGCCATTAGAATAGCTATAAAGCTAGTTTTAAATGTGAGCTCTTTCAAAATTGTGCAGTGTAGGATTTATGTGAAATGGTATTTTAATTACTTTATTCATTCTTTGTGGGGAAAATGAACTTTCATCTCTCATGGCAGTATTTCATTGTGATTATTGGTTACTCATAATTATATGTACTTGTTCCTGTGACAGAGAATAAGCAGCATTTTCTACAATAATATGCATGAAACTCCCTAATATTTTCTAAATTAGTTTGTGTATTTATATTCTTAGTCCTCACAACAAATAGCTAATTGCTTTAAATTAAATAAAACCTCAAGCTTCCTCAACCAAATTCTAGTTTATTTTTAACTTTCCCATTGAGAACCAGGAGATAATGGAATATAGCAATAAATGTTTTTGAAGCAAATTTTGCATTAGGATGTTGGAGTTAGAGGTTTGTCATGTTGATAGAGAAGGCTAATCCTACAGCTCTTCATTTTCTCATCAGTCTTACTACATCTGGGACTTGGTATATTCTCTATTCATTATTTACTGCCCTAGCAAAATTCTTCCTGACCCATTAAATGAAGCCCTAGACAAAGTAGAGAGAATACTGTTTTAGTGAGGTCGAGCACACACAGGTGTTATTAGCCGGTCTTAAGAGAGGTGCTTTTTACTTTGAGCAAAAAAGCCAAATTAATCATTTCATATTTAAGGCTTTTAAGTTTAATTAAATCTTTTTCATCCATTATTTATTGACTAGAACTGGTTGTTTTGGCTTTATATAACCTTAGTTTTGGAATAGAAAGTGAGGAAGAAAAAGCAGTGCCTTGAGACTTGCTTTGCTGCTCAGAATGGCGAGTTAAATCCATACCGAAGGCTGCAGCTTTGTGTTACATTGTGAAGTGCAGGATTAGAGGGATAATATAACACACAATGCAGGGTGATAAAGCTGCCTTTTTGTGGGTCCCTTGAACACCACATACTTAGCAAAAATAGAACCTTTCCTTTTTTCTGGTCAAGAATAACTGTGAACTTTTTTTTTTTTTTTTTGGAAGTTGCAGAAATGGAAGCCTGAATTTCTATGGTAGGCTACTGTTATGATCCATAAGTCGTTTTAGTTGACTGAAAGATAGCAGAGTCAGCCTGTCTACTGAAGGGGAACATATTTTTTAACGACTTTATGTTTTATAATTTGTCAGCACTGTTCCTTTCTATTTTGCACTTTGAGGGATGGGAATTCTGGCATGTTGGTGTGACTTTTCTGATTCTGGGAGATAGAATGGCAACTGGATTCTCCTATCCCCATAACTAAGATGGTGGTTTCAGCACCCATCTATTTTGGTCTCAATGTGAAAGGCAGGCAAAAGTATGCTGACAAACTTTGTTAGAGATCCTCTCCCCCAGTTGCAAATTTTAAAGACACTCCTGAATACTCAGTTTTACAAAAAGGCACAAAGGCTAGGTAATAATAATAATACTTATAAGCTAAGTCCGATAGGCAGGAAATAAAAGAGAAATCTAAAAACAAATACAAGATATAAAAATGGATCCGTCACAAATATTTTTGACCACCTACTATGTGTCCTGCATTTGTGTCACACAACATACATACAAAAGGATGGATAATAATAGGGTATTTCTTCCTCATTATATAATACATGCTTAATAAAATTAAAATTAAATTTCAGCATATAAATGTTCATCTTTTTTTTTAATCAACATGTAGAATTTCAAACCTATAAAAATATTTAAAAAGGAAAGTTAATTAATTTGGGACAATTTGGCTCTTTAAGGTATTATATGTAAAGCACACAATGCCTAGCACAGAGTAAAGCCACAGTAAATGGTGATGCTACCATTCTTTACATTGATTTAGGAATGTTTATGCTATGTCCAATCCCAAGTATATATACTGGCTAATACTAAGCTGTAGAGTGACATACAGTTCCATCAGTCATTCTGAATGCCTGGGAAGAAAAAGAAAGAGCAGGACAAAATTCTACCACCAGCATGAAAATCAGGGAAATTCTCAAATCAGAGAAATATCCTCTTGCCAGAAGTAGGTGTTAGAAGTAGCTGGGAGTAGAGACAGAAACAACAAAAAAACGGGTTTTTCTGAAAGCAATCAGATAATTTCTAGGCATCACCTCCAGGATCCAATATGCTGAAGAACCACTCTTCTTAGTCATGTTTTCACCTGAAGTTTGTGACACAGCTTGTTTAATTTTCTGTATATATATCCAGTATTATAGTATGAGACTTTCCATAAACAGCTGACTTTACTGGAATGCATTTATTCTGTGAAGTTGAAAATATCTTACTGAAAAATGCAGCTCTCCACCATGCATTGAGGAATTCGAAAGCTGTGACAGAAAATTTGTGCCAATGGCATTAGGAATCACATGTTATGAAACTTTCCGCAGGGGAGGTTAGGGAATCACCCTTTTCCCACTGATGGCTTCTGGGCCGCATGCTGCCACTGTAGCTGGCTCATGCTCCTGGAGGCCCCATCAGGGCCCAGGGTGGCTATGGTTGGCCTCCCTGCAGGAAATGTTAAAGCCCATGTTAGTGACAGAGTCTGTTGTCCTGCCCTGCTATGCCTTGACCCAACTCTGTCTTCTGTTTTCACTCCCTTGCCCTGTTATTTGGTTAGGACAGACTGCCAAAAAAAGTGTTTCTCATCCTTAGCTCCCGGGTCCCTTCTGTGGTCGTCAGGCTTATCAAATGTCTTTTAGATTTGAAACAGAAACACAAGCCCAAAATGGAGCATAGATAATATGAAGCTGCTCTGAGTCAATTGGGGTGGGGATCCGGAGCCTTAGGACCATTACTTCCCCAACTCCCACGTGGCTGCCGCTACAGGAGGCCAGCAAAACCCCCAGAATCCAGGGAACACAGTTTAAAACCATTGCCCAAAAGCACTTTATATAGAAGCATAGCCAATTTTCTAAGAATCCGTGGAGAAATAGCTCCAACTGTAGAATTTAAGTTCTTTTCATAAGTACCCATAATGTGTGCTGCCTTCTAACCAGGACCCTAGTTTTTGTGTACCCCAACATAATTATATAAGCAAAGGTCTGTCATGAACAGAAGAAAAGAAGAACAGAACAAGCTTTCAGAGGTAAAGCAGGGTCTTTACTTGCCTGATTTAGAACTGTCTTAAGTCTCCCTCCCATTCTGTGTCCTGAAGGCTGCAGTTATGATGGAATAGGAGCAGAAAAGGGGCAAAAGTCCTTGGGGAACAAGGGAAACCAAATCAGCAAGATCCAGAAGTCAAAGCCTAGTGAAAGAGGAAAGTAATGGGCACAGGTCCAGAGCAGAACACAAGAGGAGGCCAGAGCACAAGCATCAGGTTCCAGTCCAACCATTCCCTCCACTGGACAGACCTGGGAAGGGGCAGTCCTCACGCAGTTTAGAGTCAGAGGACTGTTTCACTCTCTTCACTTCTAGCCCTTGGCTTCTACCTCCCCTTCCTCCACAAAGGAAGGGGTTCCTGTCTTCCTCCCCATACCACCCTCCTTTACAGGGGCACCCAGAGAAGGCTGAGCAGGCAGTGTCCAGGCTGGCTTCTTGGGCCATGACAGCTGGAGCAGCAGTGCTCGGTCTTGTCTCTGGGCCACGCTCTTGATCAGTCATGTTCACAGGCCTGACACACTCTCGTGGACATAGGCAGATTTTGCCACCCCTCCCGCTCTGCAAGGCCACAAACGTTTTTGTGTGTTGGTAGTTGTGAAAGCACTGTACAGACTCGAGCAACTTGCCAGGGATATGTCAGGAGTGAAGGGCTCTGGGGAACTTGAATGCAGAGAAAACCAGCTGTACCATCTCTTCTCCACCTACTTTCCTCTTACTCAGGAAGATGCACTGATGTGAAAATGACGTTAGGGTAGGTATCATCTCAAATTCGCTCCAATGTCTATGAGAGCAATTATTGGAAAACCTGTGCTATAATAATAATTTAAGCTACCTCATACTTGATGCAAAGATTAAGGCCCTCTAATATCATTAAATAGAACTCTAATAAGCTCCATTTAGGATCTGTTATCCTGAAATCTTGATATGAATTACAATACAGGCGCTTCTTAATTTATTGTTAGTTTCACCTATCTCCAAAAAGGAATGACAGTAACGTGTATTTCTAAAGCACAGGATAATAAAACTCTTAAAATTGATATAGAAGTGTTTAAACCTTATCTAAGTAAGGTGGATGAAGCAAATATAACAAACATCGTGCCAGGAAAGTTATGGCAAGTGCTTTATTGAAGCTTGAGCTTCCTGATAGCAAAAGTAAGAAAAGGAAGCAGATGAAGAAAAACATGCCAGTCTTTCAAGAAAAAAATATTTTTCCAAGTACTAAATTCTAAAACTGGTTTGTCACACAGCCATTAAATGTAAAATACAATGCAATGAATAGCAGTTTTATAAAAATCATAGATGCATTATATTCAAGACCCTTGCTTGGATTGTGCCCCTCTCCCTTTACAGAGTAACTAATTTGCTTTGCAAAATCCACAGTCACCTTGCCTGATAGATACAGAGGCTCTAAAATCCAAGAGGGTGAATATTAAGAATTTGTAATATGCTGTCGGAGGCTCATATATTCACTCAAAACTCATTAGAGGTCTCTCCCCAACCTGGTTGCAAATACAGGCCATAGATTAGGTTTGGAACAGACTAACTTCATATTATTTAGAGCTAATATGTTTATTTTATTTCTAAAGCCACAGGATCTCTAACTATTTGATCTTTTAAATCTCCTTTTTTAGGAGTTCTTTGGAATTTATCCTCATGTGATGCTGTAAAAATGACAATCATTCGAGATGCTCTCTCAACCTTAACAAACACTGTGATCGTTCCACATTCTGGATGGAATAACTCTTCTTTTGATGATGATCATAAAATTAAATTTCAGACTTCACTAGTTCTGCGTAACACAACAGGTTGCCTGAGGTAAATTCTTTATTTCTTCTTTCCAATTAGTTCTGTGATTAAATAATATGTGTCATAGGTAAATTGATTTTAGGAGGACTTGCTTTATTAACATCTATCTAAGTTTCCAGTTTTTATTTCAAAATTTAGGCCACTGAACTGGGAGAAAAACATCATGAGCACAGACTTGTGGCCTTAAAGAAGTTATCTTGTAAATGACTCTTCTGTGACTTACTCAGAAAGGCCCTTTCAGTCTAAGATTACTGCCAAAATTCCAGTGTTTTCCACTTTAACAGCATTTTTCTGGTAATCGCATTCTGATTGCTAATGTGTTTGCCGCCTGGTGTTTGTTTAAATTCAAAATGTGATGGTTAAAACCATTTTGCTTTTAAAGAGGTGTGTGATTTAAACAATCAGTTTCAAGTTTTATAAATAAGCGAAAATGAGCCCATATACTCTTTTTTAGTCATTATCTTTTACAGTTAAAGTCTATATATAAAGTCTGTTGCAAGCGTGCACAGTAGAGTTCATTATTTGCCGTTAACACTCATCAGCTCCATTTTGACCCTGTTTCCCAGCCTTACAGTATCCTGGGAACTGGAAGCAAGCCTTAGGGCAGAGTGGAACAGGGATAGAAAGAGTGGGCTCTGGTCTCAGACCGCCTGGCTTCCAGGACCCCTTTGAGCCTCCGTTTCCTCATCTGTAGAATAGGGATGATAATACCGCCTCAGAGCTGTGAGGGGTCAGCAGATGCTTGTGGAAGGTGCTTAGCGCAGTGTCATCATGTGTGAGCGCTCAGTGAGTGTTGTTTAACATCTAAGCATCACCAAGACAGACAGCCCGAAAGAGAGCAAAGCTTGCGTGGCTGGTCTGCAGCCTTGTGACAGGTAGCTATCAGCCCCGGTCAGGGGGCAGTGCTGGTGGGGAGGTAACAAGAGTTAGGATCCCAGAATGCAGGCCAGCTCCTCCTAATTCAGATGCCTGCATCCTAGGGTGGGTCTCGTGGCCTAGCAATCATCCAAAGAGCTAGGATTACTCCTCAGCCAGCCAGCTAGGCTTCAGGGAGAGCCTGGGGCAGGACTCACCCTAACTCCCCCAGTGGGTGAGGGATAGAAACATTTGGTGAATGCCCTCTGTGTAAAACCAATGACCAATAAAACAGACTAGGTCCCTGCTCTGATGGAACCACATTCTTCCAGGAAGACGGATAAACAAGGAAACAAGAAAATAACAGTAGGTGCTATAAAAATAAATAGGGTGCTATAAAAATAAATAGTGAGGGTTATTGAATGGTTACTTTGGTGGTCAGGGGGTCTCGAGTTTAAATTTAAGCCTACATCTGGAATACCACAAGGAGTGACTCACTAGAGGGTGGTGTTGGGGAAGACAAGAGTCATAAGCCAGTCAAGGGAATGGTTAAGGTAAAGGTTCTGGGCCAGAAATGAGCTTGCAGCCATAGCCTACTGAGCAAAGGGCAGAGTGGTACCAGATTATATAGGATTTTGTAAGTCAGGTGAGGTTTGCATTTTATTCCAAGCGCCATGGGAAACCATCAGAGTGTTCTAAGCAGTGGAGTAATGGGGTTCGTTTCTGGGTGCAGTGTGGAAGAGTGAGTGTGGGCAGAAGTAGAGACAGGAGCATCAGGCTGTTGCAGAGATCCAGGCAAACAGTGAGAGTGGCCTAGACCCAGGTGCTGGGGCGAGGTAGGCAGATTTGGGTTATTTTGTGGAGGAAAAGCTGACAATGCTTACTAATAGATTGAGTATTAGGAGCGAGGAAAGGAGGGAAATAAGGATACACCTAGATCTTTGGCTGGATCAGCTGCAAGCACAGAAGTGCTATTGATGGGGGGAAGGGAGAAGAATGTTTGGAAGGGTGAGCAGGTGAGCAGCTCAGAGTTTTGACAATGTCCAGTTTGAGAAGTCTAATTAGCTATCTACGTGCCAGTGTCAAGAAAGCAATTGGAGGAAAGAATCCGCAATTCTAGAGAGCAGTCAGGGCCATGGGTCCATAGGTTGTATTAAAGCCAAGGAGCAGAAGGCAGCACCTCGGAGAGTGCTAAGATGAAGACAAGACAGGACCTGGGCCGCTCCCATGGGCAGATGAGTCTGAGATGCGCGAGATGAGAGAGAAGCCGGGTGGGGTCCCAGAAGCCAGTGGAGAAAAGGAAGGTGGTGCGGAGAGGCAGGGCAGATGAGAGCCACCGTTCCACCGCCCCGTCATCTAGTCGCAGTTTTGCAAATTCTCAATCTGCATAATTTTACAGGTAGCCTAGAACCATTGTTAATGGGACATAAAATAGATGCTTATTTGGTATCAATTTATGAAGGCAAATTGATATAAAAAAATGTAGACACAAAACCGTTTTCTGGGTGTTTTATAATTGAAAAGACGAGAAAAGTTTTAGCATAAGCAAATATCTATATTTAACTTGAAATGTTTATAATACAAGAAATTATATGTTTCCTCTGTTCATCCAAGAATTTAATGACCACCTACTTACTGCACACAAAATATTATAATAGGCCCGGGGGACTGCAAGAAGCTTCTGGCCTAGCAAGGGAGGTGAAGCATGTCTAGAAGTAGCAACCACCATGACTGAGAGCAGGCCGCCTTCCAGGAAGCAGGCACTTTTCTGATTGTTTTCTATGTAGCAACTCACTTCTTCTTCACAACAACCCTGTGAGATAGTTACTGTTATTTTCCTCCTTTTACATATGAAGAAGCTCAGGAGAATAGGCCCCTAAAGAATTACATGAGGGAATTAGAAAGTGACACATCATGAGGGAGATACAGTCCAAATGTGCAGGTTCCCTTCCATGTGTGGATAATGAGGAGCCAGCCACCATTGTGAGCTTCAGGGATGTTACTGTGCAAGCCCTCAGTGCCGCCTCAGACCTCTAAGTGGCTGCCACCTGTTGTCTGCTCTCTCAGATCCTTAAGGTAAGTCCACGTGGCTGATGAGTGCATGCATGATTCATCTCAGCAGCTCCTCCTGTCTCCACCCCTTTAGGAACCTCAGCTCCGCGGGGGAAGAAGCTCGGAAGCAAATGCGGTCCTGCGAGGGGCTGGTAGACTCGCTGTTGTATGTGATCCACACGTGTGTGAACACATCTGATTATGACAGCAAGGTCAGTGCCGGCCTGGCTGCAGGAAGGCGTGGTGTCAGGTTACCATGGTGCCTGGTGCCACTATTTGCATGCCATTGGTTCTTTCTGACCTGTAGAGCCTGTCCTCCTCAGGAGGCCACTCTCCAGATCAAAGGGCAAGTCTCCAAAATTACAGGAGCAAGGACGTGGCAACTTAAGAAAATATCCTGAGAACCGAGTGGCTGGTGTGATAAAGGCTTTCTCTCTGGTTCTCCTAGGCTCATTCTCAGGGTGGTGCCCATGCTGCTATTTCCTCCAATTCTGCATCCCCACTAGAATCAGAGCCATCAGTACCTGAGTATCTACTGAATAAAAGTTCCTGGTTGAGGCACTGTAATCCCCCCAAACTCTCTGCCCTCTTGGCTGCAGTGCAGTCCACAGTCCCCACCCCCAGCACTAAGTGTTGCTGCACCTCTCCACACCCACTCCTGCTGCTGCCCTGTGGTTGGTCTGTCCCCAGCACGAGCCCCTTACCCTCTCCCTCCTGTGTCCGAGTGCAGGGCGTTCTGCTCATCATTTGTCAGCTGTGACGACCATCCAGGATCTTCCTGGGGACCGAGGAAAGTGGGAAGTACAGGAAAGAGAGACTGAAAGTGTCAGGACTTCCAAAGCGGGCCAGATACTTGGTGTCAGGATGGACTGGACTAGGAGAGGCCTTTGGAAGGTGTTGGATTGTAAGGGTGAGCCTGAGAGGAAAAAGGATGATAAGTGCCTGGGAAAAGAGAGAATAAAATAAAAAAAAAAAAAAAAACACTTTTTATTTGAGTCTCATTGAACCAGGAGATCTGCAGATGAAATTGAGAGGAGTAAGCAAGTTGGAAAGGGAAGCTTGCTAGATAGGCAAATGCTGAACTTGGTTTTAGACACTCAGTTAAATGACAGTTGGCCTCCCAATCAGAGGTGTGATACAGTCTTTTAGGAAACAAAAGACCATGCACAGAAGGCAAATGTCAACAGGGAAAGACACCTCTGAACATGGCGCCAAAGGAGGGTGGAGTTGGGAGATTGAGAAGGCGGCAGACATGGAACCTGGGGGTATGGTTGTCCCCAGGGAGGGAGTTGGGGCATCTGTTGTCATGCCAAGGATCTGCAGTAGTGAGAAGCGAGGCTCAGGTGTCTTTGGTGCAGCCTGCACGGCAGCAGCCCTGAGGAGAAACACTGGGCTGAAGCCTCATGCATTTCAGTCGGCATGAAGTCAGATCCTCAGCAGGACTGAGAAGGGCTCTGCATCCCGTCATCTGGGTATTCCATAAACACTCTAGAATCATAATTCCCTCTTCAGATTGTTTCAAGTTCCCAAAAATAAAAAGTAGTTCTTTCATATTTCCCATTTATTTCCTGTCTGTAGTGTTCAGTACAGAAGTGTTTTGCTCTAATGTGCCGAGTTGTTTTTAATTATACGCCATGCTGGGTTTCAGACAGTGGAGAACTGCGTGTGCACCCTGAGGAACCTGTCCTATCGGCTAGAGCTGGAGGTGCCCCAGGCCCGGTTACTGGGACTGAACGAATTGGATGACTTACTAGGAAGAGAGTCTCCCAGCAAAGACTCTGAGCCCAGCTGCTGGGGGAAGAAGAAGAAAAAGAAAAAGAGGACTCCGCAAGAAGATCAAGTTAGCATTTTATCTGATATGAGACTCTCAAGTTTCATTTTTCTGGGAGTGAGGAATCACATATTTGGCAAGAAAATAAATTTTCTGCATAGCTATAGCTGAGTCCTGCAAAGGTGAATGTTTTCAAGTATTGAAGATCATGTTCATTCTGCCTCCATTTAACGTGTGCTATTTGTCTTTCAGTGGGATGGAGTTGGTCCTATCCCAGGATTGTCGAAGTCCCCGAAAGGGGTTGAGATGCTGTGGCACCCATCGGTGGTAAAACCATATCTGACTCTTCTAGCAGAAAGTTCCAATCCAGCCACCTTGGAAGGCTCTGCCGGGTCTCTCCAGAACCTCTCTGCTGGCAACTGGAAGGTAGGATGACTTCTGCGTATCTACACTTCTTTCCATCTTTGCAAATTAACTTGAAATGTTATATGTATATGTTCTGCCTCAGTCAGATCAGCCCTGATGATGAAATGGTCACAGTTACGTAGTTTGTCTGTGAAGGGGGTAAAGGGAAAAAAGGGAGACAAGCAGTTGCTCTGGGGATCCAAAGATAAATACAAGTCCCTCACTGTGAGAAACAGAAGGCTAGTGAGAAAAATAGATGGTGCCAGCACAGTATAGAAGCCACAGGATGTGTGTGTTGTGGGGTCCTGAAAGAAGACATCTAACGCAGCCACACAAGTAAGGGAAGGTCAGGAAAAGAGCAGAGTGAGGACATGGAGGAGATTTCCTGAAGGGAATGCTGCCCAGCAGAATCTCTTAAGGATGAATGAAAGTAAGCCAGTAGAGGCTGAGGCTGCAGTGTAGAGGGAGCCATCCAGGTAACAGGGACAACAGGAGGAAAGTCTCGCGGTGCAGAGAAGACAGTGTGGGCCAGGACTACTGGCTGCCCTCTGGGGCCCAGTGTGGAGCCAGGCATCATGGATAGGCCTGAAGGCCAAATTTCAGGAGCTGAGTCCTAACCTGCACACAGGAGGGGCTACTGAAAGAGTCTGGGCAAATGAGTGACAGAGACGGGCTAATGTCATCACTGCTCACCCACTTACATGGCAGTGCAAAAGGTGGATTCAAGGAAGGGAGAGTTAGAAGCAGGGATTGCATTTGGGAGCCAGTGCAGCAGTATAAACAGGTGAGAGATCTTGAGTGGCAGAACAGAACACAGGTTGGGCAGTGCTGTGGGGAGGGATAGAGGACCTCATTCTGTTCCTCTCAGGTAGTTACAGACATGCCTGTGTCTAAGGTTTCTGTATCTCTTTGCAGATATATGACTATGAAAACTGAAGACAATTTCCTCTTGTTACCACTGTAAGCGAGTTCTCAGAACGTTCTAAATGTCCCCGAGCAACTTCCCAGACAGTCCTTGTCTGAGACATTTTCAACCTCTAGAAATTTCCTGACAGGTGTATTTTGTAGAGTTATTACAATGCTTGCTTTTGGCTACTTATCCCACCTTAACCTCCCAAAATGAGAATCTTTTGGTGATGGTGTTTTCAAGATAGTGAAAAGAATTGATAAACCTAGGTATGGTTTGTTTCATGCAAGTGGCCGCTATGTTGAATATAGACCGATAACTATGGTCTAGTGCTGAGCCAGTGTGGTGATTTTGTTGTGGCTCCTGAAGTGCCAGTGACTCCATGTGTAAATGCTGGCTCTGAATCCAGGCAACTCTGCTTACCGTCTGGCAGCCTAGAGGCTCTGCCCACAGTTTCCACCTCCCTAAATAAAGCGAATATTAATACCTGCCTTATAAGGGGGTTGTGAGGATTTAGTGAGATACTCCCAGCACATAGGTATTTATAAACATTTATGTTGTAGAACAGCCTTCACCTTCAGCTTCTATGACCAGAGGATCATTTGATGATACTTAAAAAGACAATAATTGAAATCAGTGTGATTTGAGTTGTTTTGAAGTTCGTGTCTGGGATCATTTAGTGAGATAGATGGCAAGCTCATTTAAAATATAAACATTGTATCTAAGCGATTTCAATAGTGAGTTAAAATATTGGACCTTCACTAAGAAAATGAGATAATCGTGGCCACAAGTGTTATCAAGTAAGAAGCTATTTTGGGAGGAGCAATAGCTGTAGTTCTCCAGAAGGGAGATGGGCTGGGCTGGGCTGGGCTAGGTTGGGCTGGGCTGGGCTGGGCTGGTAGGTCTCCAAGTGGAGACAGAAGGAGATGGTTCTGTTGTTGCAGGTTTCAGAGAGAGAAGTTCATAAAACTGCCTGAGTGCTTTGCCCAGTAACAAGTCATGTACTTCATTTCCCCCCTGTAGACTTCTTTTGATTTGAAAAATAGGAGTATGCATTTCATATGCAGAATATAAATAGGATCTTTGAAATGCATCTTTCCCTCTTATTTGTATTATTAAAATAATCTATTCTGTTGGTATTCAAGAAACTGGATGGTCAATCACATATTTTAATGTTCAAAATAATACAAAGGCCTGGTAGATCTCTGTCCTCATGTCTTGGTCACAGTAGGAAAGTAGATGTTTTGTGAGCAGCATCTTTCAATTACCCTAAAATTTGAAAGATGATTTGCATTGGTTGAAAAAGCCAATTAAAGCTCAAAGCTGAAAACAAGATTAAAGAACCGTTTTCTGTTACTCTTTTTGGTTGTTTCACTGATGAGTTAGCGCTTATTTCCATTTTATAAGATACACAAACTGACTCACTATATAGAGTTTCTTCAGAGTCACAGAAAAATTTCTTGACTATGGATTTTTAAAAAACAGCATCAGCAGCTAACTAATCTTGAGTGAGAATGCATTTTGCACACAAATATACTTACTTTTTCACCAGGCTGTATGAATTATGATGCTGGATGTTTCTGGAGAATTCTCTTTCTTCTGAGGCAAGGGATTTTTCCAACCAATCTCTTTGACAGGTTACTGAACTCTAAATATTGTTGCAGGGAATGGAGAAAAAAAACTGACTTGATGGAGACAGGTTCTCCTTTCATGTGTGCTGATGGGTTACTGTCTCTGCCATCCTATTTATAGCCTCTGGGCTTGGCAGGGGACCAACTGCAAAGAAAACACACGATCCTTCCTTAATCATGTTTATGTATCTGAGATAGAAAGTAATCACTGCCTTCTCTTTGCTGCACAAAAATATCTGGCAGATGGTGGTTTCAGATTTTCAGGCTTTGGGATTTCTTTTTAAATCAGTCATTCCAGCCTATCTTTCTCCCCAACTGTGGTTTTCTCTTCACTGACACCACAGATTTGATCTTCAATTGGAAAGAAACCATTTAATCTATTAGTTCATCTTTTGGAAACACCTTTTTTTAGGTGACAGTAACATATGAGAGTGGAACTCTGTTTTATATTACTTCTTGCCTTATTTTTCTCACTAGTTTGCAGCATACATCCGGGCGGCTGTCCGAAAAGAAAAGGGGCTCCCCATCCTTGTGGAGCTTCTGAGAATGGATAATGATAGAGTTGTTTCTTCCGTGGCAACCGCCTTGAGGAATATGGCACTCGATGTTCGCAACAAGGAGCTCATAGGTATGTTCTGGTGACAAGATGAGCTGTAAATGTGAGAGCAGCTACAAAACTCGTGAAACTCCTCTTTTGATTAATAAATATATGGCTTCTAAAATCATTAACAGCTGAGCCCTAGTCTCTAGTTTCTTGGCATATTTGAGTACTCCTGCTTTGTGACCATTCTTTTTCAACAGGAGTCAAGCTCATTAATTAATCATTGATTAGGGAAGGTAAATTTTCAGAAAGGCCAGCAATTTTAGTTGTACCTTACAACAGTAGTAGAGTTAGTGTCTCTCATTTCTAAGAGAGTTCCCTATATTCTGAGCGACAACAAATCTTAATTCTCCCTTTCCAAATTTTGGACTGATATCTGCTATTTCACCAACACTACCATACTCTAAATAAAAAATCACATGATTTTTTTGTTTTGTAGCTTTCCCCTCTCACATCGGTATAAATGTTAATCCTAGAGAAGAACCACTGTCCCAGCATCATTTCCACCCAGGGCAGGGGCAGGACTAGGGTGAGCTAAGCAAGGCCCCAAGGCCACAACATTTTAGGAGGCCTTTACTCTCAGGTTTGTAAAGGTAGGGTTGGCACATGCACAAACTAAACAGTGAGGACTTCTGTAAGCTCCGCATCCCAGGCAGCTTGCTTGCCTCTGGGACATTGCCACATCTTCGGCAGGATGCAGGCTAAAGAAGAGATCAGGGACCCCCCCACCATAAACCTGAGCTTCATTCCTAGGATCTGCTGCTCACTGGCCATGTAACCTGAGGTGTCCTGTATAACCCCCTCCAGGCTCCATTATTCTCTCTAGATTGGAAAGGAAAGGAAACTCCTCGTGTCTGAAGGGGATCTGTTGATGCCTGCTGTCCTAACTGTGGGTTTGCTATAAAGAGGAAATTAGAGAACTCCATGCCAAGTCCTACAGCTGGTGACAGGTCAGGGGAGAAGGAGGGGAAATGGGACAAGATCTTATGTGGATTCATCTGAATCTATAGTAAACTTAAAAAACACCTGCCATGAGAGGAGAGAGAAACAAGGGTGATGACGTTTACCATAAAGAGTTGCTGTAAGGATTAAACGTGATGACTTACAATGGAAGCCCTTCACACAGTGCCTGACAGAATTGCTATTTTGAATTGTTGCCCAGATTAACCTGCCCTTAACACACCATTCCTTTAAGCCAAATCATCCCCCTATGGAAAGGAAAGGAAGTTCCTCCACACCCTGTTGATAGTCCAGCTCGCGCCCGATTCTTGTAGATGTGCCATATCTCTCAGTTCCCACACTTCCTTGAAGAAATCCTTCAAGTCCCTAAAGAGAGATATTCTTTAAAGTTATTTTTCTTATGTCTATATTGTTTGGATTTCTTATAAGAAGCATATATAATTTGGCCATTTTTAATGCTAAAATATACAGGCTTGACATGTGTATCCTGTGGCCTGTCATATTTCACAACGCAAAGACACAGGTAGACAGGAGGCCTTGAGCTGGTACTGTGAAGTGCTAAGACCTTTGGCAAGAGGAATGTGTGTTCCAAGTCTTGGCTTCCTCCCAGTGCATTTCTGTGTTTTCTGTGAATAACCCTTTTTAACTTCCACTGGCCTGTCTCTCCAGTGATGAGCGTTTTTTTTACCTGGCTGAAGCGCTCTTGAACTATTCTATGAATCCTTTTTTTTGTTTGTTTGTTGCCCTATTCCTGTCTTCCTGTGAGACCTGCACCCCTCCTGGATTCAGTATTTAGCTCTAATTTTCCCAGCACTTCAGTTCCTAAGAACCTTCCCCTTCTCTGACCTCTTCCCTCTTTTTTCACATTCATCGTCAGCACTAGCAAAGGACTTTCTTTTCAGAGCCATTTTTCACAAAGAAGCAAAGTTTTGTCACTTCATAAAAGTTACTACATACTTAACTGAGTGGGATCCACCCTGCTGTCTGGAGCTGCAAGTTCTGAGAGGACCGCCAGGCTCACTCACTCATAGGCAGAGCAAGCTGCCTCAGCCTAACCCCCAGGAGTGCAATTTAAAGTTATGCCTTGGCAAAATGACAAATTACATGTCATGGGCCTTTTGGTCATTCATGAGTATTCAAAATCACCAGGGCTAACTTATCATCTGCTCTGTAAACCACATTTGTCTTGTGGCCTTACAGTGTCAGCACTGTTTTTCCACTCTTCCTAACAGTGTTTGCTGTGAGCGAGCCAGAGCCTTCCCTCCAACGTGCTGTACATTGCACAGCATGTAGTTGAGACCTGTCTTCTGCTTACCATTGTATATAAACAGCCTTTATAAAAACCCCATTTCACATCCACTCAATTATTAGCATGGGGGAAACTAAGAAAATGTTTACTTGCACTTTAGTTCATTTCTTTTTGTTTGTAGTGCACTTACAGTTTGTCAGTTGGTAATCTCTTTTTGGAGAGGAATAAGAAAAATTCAGTATCTATACAGAAATACCTCAATAACTGTGAGACTCCCCTCACTTTGTCTTAGCAAGAATTTCATTATCATCGCATTACTCCTGGGAGGTAACATACCTATAATTTTCATAGCAGAACTTTTACTTGTGTCATCTTTTAAAGAAACTAACATGTTGCCACCGTTGTCATATCAGCTGCTGTACACAGAAATGTGTAACTGTACCCAGTTCACACATTAAGATTCAGAAAGATCTAATGGAAAGTATTGTTTGACAGCCTGACTTGGTCCAGATTCAAAGGTAAGTTTTAAAAAGCTTTAAGAGGAAATTGAGGTATTTGTGATGCATAGGAATTCCCTTAAGGATAAAATTTACTATTATAATTCCTTCATTACTCAATGTTACTGAAAATACTTGAACGAAAACAACTTGATTTGTCTACCCAGTTTTACGCATTGATTTACATTTGCTTTCAGCAGTTGACAGTAATGTTTTATAAATGAATCATTTCTGCAAGTGACGTTGCAATAAATGTTAGCTTTCCCCTTATAATGACATTTGTCCTTTTCTTCTTTGCTGTGGGTTTTGATATATTCCCCTGTTATTGTCTCTTTGGGGGTTTTATTTTTAAGAGATTGCATACCACCAGAATCTGAACAACAATAACCAAAGCCTAGTATCTGGAAGTAGAATTTACCCTTTTGCCTTTGGCAGGTAAATACGCCATGCGAGACCTGGTCAACCGGCTCCCCGGCGGCAACGGCCCCAGTGTCTTGTCTGATGAGACCATGGCAGCCATCTGCTGTGCTCTCCACGAGGTCACCAGCAAAAACATGGAGAATGCGAAAGCCCTGGCCGACTCAGGAGGCATAGAGAAGCTGGTGAACATAACCAAAGGCAGGGGCGACAGGCAAGTCTGCGGCAAGGAGGTGCAAGTAGGGCTCTTATTCCTGAGATTGTGCTGTGATGAGGCCTTTGTTTGAGGATACCTTTCCTATTGGAAAGGATTTATTTTTGCATTTCTTACATGCTGATAAGCTAAGCAGTCTCCAGCACTTACAACCTGCTGTGCCGGGAGAAGTGTTTTCTGTTATGGGGCCTTTTTTTGGTTTTCACTTTATTGTAACACCCTCACTCCTACATTGGTATTTGTCTCTGTCTTAGTCTGTTTATTCTGCTACAACAAAATGTTGTGAACTGAGTGGCTTATAAACCACAGAAATTTGTTTCTCACAGTTCTAGAGGCTGGGAAATCCAAGATCAGGGCACCAGCAGATTCGGTGTCTGGTGAGGGCCGCAGTTCTGGTTCATAGATGGTGCCTTCAGCTGTCCTTGCATGGTAGAAGCAGGGAGAGGTCTCAGGCCTGTTTCTATAAGGGTGCCAATGCCATTCATGAGGGTTCTTCCCTTATGATCTAATCACCTCTCAGAGGCCCCACCTCCTAATACCATCACCTTGGGGGTTGGAATTTCAACATACGAACTTTGGAAGGGACACAGACTTTCAGACCATAGCAGTCCCTAAAGCCACAACTGGTCATGCCAACTCCTGGAAGAATTGGAAATGCCAGGATGCGGAAAATCTAGGGGGCACCATTTCCCTCGTGCCCTTGTCTCTGCTCCAGGCCTGAGTGCCTGTTCTGCAAGAACGTCTTCTTGAATCCCCAGTTCTGGAACTGAGTTTTCTGCCACATACCCAGAAAGTATTAAAATTACTGCTCTGCAACAGGGCTGCTGTGTGGCCTCAGGATGTGCCCCAGGCTTGGATGGCGCATTTCCCTTTGCTTCTGCATGACACCTCACTGATGAAGCAGGAGGGAAGGACTAGAGAATCAGTGGTAAAAATTGAAGGCTGTTTGTCATGGAGCTGTAGCAGTGACTGTAAGTTTGCTTTAGTATCAGATCAGAGAAATGTTAGTAGGATGCCTGGTGCCATCTCAGAACAGCAGGACAGCGACCTCCCTGAGCCATAGTAGCTTGGCAGCCCTCTCCGCCAACCTCTCTGCTTTGCTCTCTCCATAGTGCTGATTTCCCCTTGCTGTGGAAGTTATGTCTTCCTCTTGTACCTGACTCTTCCATAGCAGGGATTTTTATTTTGGTTCACTGCTATATCCTTAGCATCTAGAATAAACCTGGCCTGCTCATAACAGGTGTTCAGTGAATATTTATTAATTGGCCAAATGACAGTGTTGGAACTCACGTTACATCTCATCTAATCTTTAGTTTATACTTTTGAAGGAGTTTCTAAAATATAAGAATAATCTCAAACCATATTCTCATCTGCCAGAAACCACACCTATCAGCAGTAATGATATTTCCTTTCAGTCCTTTTTTTAAATGTATATTTTTCTATTTCATTAGTAATAAATGGTTATAGGGGGTGGAGAGGGCTGGGAAGGGGAGTGAGTGAAACCATAATCACTTATGCTCTTAAAATGTCGCTGGACAGCCTGCACTTGTGAGCAGCATAAGAAGAGGCTGAGATGCTGAGCTAGTGCCAGAACCTTTGCATATTAAGAAAATTGCTACCCAGTCTAATCTGTTTTTCAAAACCAGAGATTCGGAAAGTCTTGGACCAAATCAAATTGTCTCCTAGCTCCACACACTTAACTTTTCTCCTGATCCTTTCACAAGTACTTAGTGCCTGCCTGCTGTGTGCCAGACACTGTTCTCTATGCTGGGCTTGCAGCAGCAGGAAGTTCGCGCGACAGCCCCACCCGAGGTAGCTTACGTTCCACGGGCAAGGTAGACGCAGACGAGGTGCCAAACGAGCAGAAACGCGTGGAGCATGGTGGGTGGTGCTGAGGGGCAGAACACATAATGATGTCAGGGCAGGTGATGGGCCGTGCTGGGGAGAGGGATGCTAATCAAGGAAGGCCTTGCAGAGATAGTGCCTTCTGAGCACAGAGCTGGAGGAGGCGGGGAAGGAACAGTGCAGCTCCCTGGGGAAAGAGCATTTCAGTTAGAGGGGGACGTCAAATGAGAGAGTCCTGAGAAGCTTGAGGAACAGAAGGAAGCCAGTGCGGCTGGAGCAGAGCCAGTGAGGGTTATAGGAGGCCCACCCCAGCATGGTGATCTGATGGCCTTAGCCAAGGCAGGGCACCACATACCCTCTGCACTTACCCATGAAGCTACTGATTTAGAGCAGCGGCTCCCAAGGTGAAATACAACGACTCAGGATGAGGACTGCAACTTGACTTTCGGATGTAGCAGTATGGAGGTCCTATGTTTAAGAGAAGACGGGATGGTAGAAATTAGAGATATAAGTATATAACTGTTTCAAGGAGTTTTGCTGCAAAGGAGAGCAAAGAAACTTCCTTGCTCTTCTCATGGGTCAGGTTTCTGCTCATGGAATTTGTGTCTGAAAATATGTAGCCTGTTGTTGTCAAGGCATGTCCTGGGCACGGTCCTGCCTCGTCAAGTGTTTCAGCTGTCATCCTCCCAGGCAGCTGTGGAATCTGCCTTTTGAGCCTTCATCCCGCTGCCTAGCACTTAAAGACAGACGGGTGAACAAAGCAGCAACAGCAGGGCCCAGCCGAGAACAGGTGGCTATGCGGGGCAAGTGCCCTGCTCCCCCAAATCTGTCTTCCAGAGGCTGTCTTGGGTGCCTGAAATTTCATCTCTGTTTATTTCTTTGGGGTATTTAGCTATTTCTTGTTCCATAGTCCAATTTGAAAATAAAAAGGTTGGAAAGGCTTTGAATGGGTTGGCTTTACCTGGCTCTGCTCACCTAAACCCTCAGAATCATTAGCAACCCACATTCTGTTTTTAGGGGCTGGGGAAGTAGCTCACCGCCTGCTCCCCTCCTTCGTCCTCCTCCACTTCATGAGAGTATAATTGGGAAGATAAGGAGTAGAAGAGAAAACCAGATTTTAGATCTGGTGTATACATTTGAAGTCAAACTGTCAATGGAGTCTTAAGACAGAAGTGTTGTCCTTAGGGCTAACTCCCCAAGCACTGGTCCATGAGTACCACCCCAATGTAGAGATCTGAGGGCCTTAGCTGAGGCAGAAAAGTCCCCTTTTCACTTACTGGTGAGGCCACTGACTCAAAGCAGCGGCTCCCAAGGTGAATCCAGTGACTCATGGTCGGCAATGCTTAAACAGAGCACCAGCATTTGCAAAATGCCCTCAGAGAGGGGAAATCATATCTGTGACCATGTTTTCCAAATTCAACATTAGAACACCCATTTTTTACTTAGAGATATGAATGATAAGGCAATGGAGGTATTTAGATGAAGGCTTAATAAAAAGAAGGAGGGATAAAACATATTCACTTGGGAGGGTCCCCAGACACTCAGAATGTAGAGTCATGGTTGCATGAATCCCAAAGTCCCAGTGAGATCAGTGGCCCTCAGTGAAGATGTGGAGGGAGGTTGGGATTGACACCTACAGAGATCCTCAACTCAGGTTCGTCCAAGCCACAGCTGCTGCACAGAGCTCACTGCCTGATGGCCTCACTTCAGTTCTTGGCACCTCTGGCCAGTCCCGAACCTGATCAACCCCCAGGCACACCTGGTCCCTTTGTGGTGTGTCCTGCAGTAGCCTCCGTCCCTGTGACCCTGAGAATGGTGGCCTCTTGGCCACTGATTTTCATCCTGCACCCCTGTGAGTGGGGCTGAGGCTGTGCCACCCACATTCATTAACATCCTTGCTCTCTCCCTAGATCATCTCTGAAAGTGGTGAAGGCAGCAGCCCAGGTCTTGAATACATTATGGCAATATCGGGACCTCCGGAGCATTTATAAAAAGGTAACCTACAAGAATAGCTCTGGCATAATTAGCATTCATCAAAGCACACACTCATGATCATTCATTGTAATGAAATGTCATTATTCATTTTGAGAGGTTTCTTTTTCTCTTAACTCTGCAGGATGGGTGGAATCAGAACCATTTTATTACACCTGTGTCGACTTTGGAGCGAGACCGATTCAAATCACATCCTTCCTTGTCTACCACCAACCAACAGATGTCACCCATCATTCAGTCAGGTCAGTGGGAAACGCCACTCCTTCGCGAGAGCCTTTGTGTGACAGAACATTGTTTCCTGGCCAGAGAAGATCAAACATAAGCTGGTTAAGCCTGTCATCTCCAACGCTACCCATGCAGCAGAGAACCTTCTGTAGGAATCACACACCATTATAAACCACAAGCCCACTTTCTTCCTTCCTTTTTAAAAGTTTATACCAGTTTACATCAGCAAGAGCACCCCAGGCCCTGCCCTCAAGTCTGCCTCACTAAGTGTGAGAAGGGGCCCTGAAATCTGCAGTTGACAGACTGGACAGTGGAGCAGGGTGCCCAAGAGTGGAGGGCCACACTTCGAGACACACTGGGTTATGTATGCCTGAAAGTGGCTGCCCTGTATGCTAGCTGGCCGTAAGGTTGGAATCTCCTCCAAAGTGAATTTTTTTAAGTTTTCTTAGTGAAACCTTTTAGAAGCAGGGTCCTTTAACAGAGGACCTTTAAGGTCTTCAGATCCGCAACCTGGGAGAGCTGTCTGCTTTCCAGTTAAACCTTCTTCCCCTGCAGACCCCCAGCATCTGCTGCTAATGGAAGTAGGCCTTACGGGTGGGTCTGTGGGAATTCCTTTTGATTTTTAAGTTGGGAATCCTGGCAACCATACTACCTACTTCTTTGTAATGTTTAACTTCGTGGAAAGAATGTTTTGAGATTCAGACTAAATATTTTTACATGTAAGGGCAGATTATTACTGCCAAGCCAATCAGTCCTGTAAATCTAATTCTTTCCAAAATGAGAAAGGAAAAATAATAAATATCTTATTTTTATTTCGCTTTAAATCACCCATTCTGACTTTAAAATATTACCTATTTTATTCAGCAGTGTTACTGCTGGCAGTCTTATTTCTCGTGTGGACAAATGTGGCCAAAAAGACTAATATACATGGCCGGTGGTTCTTGCCACATAATTGGATGTCCCCACTTGAACTAGAGTTTTTTTTTAATTATCTGTGCTTGTTGTATATGGTATTTATCTTAGTTTTTAAATTATGGGTTGCTTTCTTGAAAGAAACCTACATGTCTGGTTTTTAACATCCTTGCTAAGCTCCCAGGTATAGCCTGAAACTGCTTTCTTTTAGAAAAATGTTCAGAACCTTTTAGGGTCTTGGGAACAGAGGTGCCAGGGAAATAAAGAGGTGTGGCTGTGTAACGAAACACACATAGACAAGCGAAAGATAATTTTAGATCAGTGCGAGCTTGTCCAGTCTGCAGCCCAGGGGCTGTATGCATCCTGGGATGGCTTTGAATGCGGCCCAACACAAATTTGTAAATTTTCTTAAAACATTATGAGATTTTTTTGTGATTTTTTTTTTTTTTTTTTTAGTTCCTCAGTTATTGTTAACGTTAGTGTATTTTATGTGCGGCCCAAGATAATTATTACTCTTCAGTGTGGCCCAAGGAAACCAAAAGATTGCACACCCCTGGTCTCATTAGCACATAGTTACTGAATAGTGAACTTGTTTTCAGGACCCCTTAAATATACATGCTGGACAGTGTTGACTAGCCCCACTCAAATTCCTAGGTGCCTGTTGGGATTCTAGTCAGTGGTAGGGAATATTCCACTTCTGCTCTCCAGTTATTCTAAGGGCTGATCATGCATCCCTTGACACTAGTGTGGGATCTGCTTCTGGGCATGTCTAATGCCTGGCTGATGTCATTGGAGGCAGGCGGGTATGCTTTCTGTCCTACTACCTTCTGGAAAGTAAGCAAGGTGAGCAGCACGTAGACATTGTCCATACATGCTTACATGTTTAACACTGAGCAATCCTATGTCAGTGAGGTGACTTTTTAGGAAAAGTATTTCATTATCAGTCTTCCTCTGAAAGTGTCAATTTGTACAAAACCACTGGTGTCAAGGTTTGGGGTGCTGTTGCTTTCGAGTGTATCAAGTGAATAAGTGGCCACTATTATTCGAAATTAACTGTAAGGGAAGCAAGATGGTTTTTTTTTAATAAGAAAAAGAAGAAAACGTATGTGAAATGTTTCTCTCTTCCTTCTGTGCCAGAGTGTCCAAAAAGAGTCCTAAGGATAGATACGGTATTATTAGATGTTGACTGAAGCTGGGGTAAAAAAATCCTCTGGGCCTTTCTGAGGTCAGGACTTAGCACCATGTGCATTTCCTGATGAGCCAGGCTTACTGGGTTTAAATTGTTTCCTTGATAACCATAAAAAGAATTATAAATTGTATAGACTGGGTGCTCTTATTCAAACACATTTAGAGATGTAGATATTTTTAAAATAATTAGAAATCAAAACATGCCATAAAACTTCTGTTGACTGAAGAGCTATACATAAAGGATAATAGGTGGGTATTTTGCAAGCAATTGAACTGAGATTATAAAATGACAGGTATAACTCTTGCATGGCTAGTAAGTTATGATCACTCACTCAGTTTCAAAGGCCTAGTTAAGACATTGAGACACACTGGTGGGGAAACCTGCGTGATCTCTACACTGTGCCTCTTTAGCTGGGCGGCTTGCCCTCCAGCTTGAGAGTGAGCCCCGATGCTGACTTCGCTGCGTTGTGCAGTGGCAGGCCTGCGTGCAGGTCGCACTTGCGGTACTTGAGTCTAGCTGCTCTTCAACTCCCAGCACATCTGAGATTATTTTCAGCACCAGCTGTGTGTCATTTCTAGTTACTGACCTTTGTGTTTCTGGAGAGGATTTTCCACAGATACTGATGCTGATTTCTCTTTCTTTCCCTCTTTCTCTCCTCCTTTGCCTCTCCCTTCAGTCGGCAGCACCTCTTCCTCACCAGCACTGTTAGGAATCAGAGACCCTCGCTCTGAATACGATAGGACCCAGCCACCTATGCAGTATTACAATAGCCAAGGGGATGCCACACATAAAGGCCTGTACCCTGGTAAGACGCCAGTTGGGTGTGTGATACAGTCTCTTGAAAAGCCGCATTTGCAGGCACTCAGCCAGTGGCCTGGGAAGTAGCCTGTGCTTGTATTGAGACGGTCCCCCAGCAGCAAACCATGTTTCAGTCATTCCCTTTCCTACTTTGGGGATTGTTGCCTTTTCTGCTTGTTTAAAGTGAAACAAGCATGTACTTGTTTGTATGTATGTATGTATGTATGTAGCTGTACGGTGGCCACAAATAAAAAGAGGGCTGTATCCAAATAAATCATTTCTGGCTGCTCACTGGCACAGTCCCTTTGCTCCGTTCCCTCCTGCCTTGAGCAGTCTCTGTGTTTTCCACATGCATCAGAACCCTCAGCCCGGTGTCGCTTTGCAGGGGCTACATCTTCTAGACAGGCTCATCTCTTAACTTCAAACCAGAGAATGGAGATCAGTTTCATTTACATTTTCATGGAGAAGAGTTTGAATAAATAGCAAAAGGTATAATGTGATTCTTCTCAAAGTGATTATTTTTTAAGAATAACAAAAATAATGTTACATAGTGTTAATATTTTTATATCCTATTCAGAAAGCTGTGCATACAATTTATTTAAAGGATACCAGCCCAAAGGGTTACTAAGATTTCATACTCTTCCCATTCTCAACCGTCCAGCAGATTATAACTACTTTAGATGTTCCAAATAAGTCAGTGTAAGCTACCCCACAAAAAGTACTCTTTTCTCAAACCTGTCTATTAAAAATAAATAAAAGCTAGTGGCAGCTTTACTCCTGCTGGGGGAGCAGTCTCCGTTGTACTGTTGTCTTTGAAATTGTGATTTCACAGGACTATTTACTAATCGACTGTTGTTACTATGGCAATTAATAGCTCAGAAAATTGCAGATGCTACATTTCAGCACCAAGCTCTGTGCAAAAGGAAATGCACATACCAGCTGAAGTGCATGGTTGCTTCCGACTTGCAGCAGCCTGCCTTATCTTACAGATCGCCTCTTTAGCATGCATGCCCTTCTGTATCTTCTTCGCTTGCTTCAATAAACTAATTTGCCTCAAGTACGTTTCATTTTCCTCATTAAAAAAATAAAAATCTTTGCTAGCCTTAACAATAATGGAAGTGTAACATCATCAGGAGTCTACTATGGACTTTTGAAGACAATTATCTCATTATTACCAAGTTCCTTTTGTATTAAAACATACTTAAATATAGCAGGCACAAGACTGTGCCTCCATTGTTGTCCAACTGCTGCTCCTTCCTTGACCTGAGATTTTGAATCCCAGTTTTTTGGAAGGCATGGGGCTTGTTCGAATATTGTGTTTTGCTTCTCTCTGACCCACTGCTGTAGCTCAGAGCCCTGGAAAAAGGATGTTCCTCAGCTCAGGATCCTGTGCTGCTGTCCAAAGCCAGCCGGAGAAACCTTCCCACGTATGAGCAGAGCTTGAGCAGGAACCTTTGCGCATGGGCTCTGCACTGGCATTGCTTTTTGGGGAAACACACGTGGCCTGTTTTTGCCATGGTTTTGCTATTAGCCGCCCCCAGCCCTGAGTTAAGCAGCAGCCAGGCCAGATCCAGACCCTGAGCTGCTACCTCTCCCAGCCTGCATTGGCACTGGGGAAGGCAGACCCTGTCGGGGACAGCACTAGCCCTAGTGCAGGGGAGACCGCTCAGCCTAATGGACCAGAGTAATAAGCACTAGTTTTAATTTCATAAAATATTTTCTTACAGGCTCCAGCAAACCTTCACCAATTTACATCAGTTCCTATTCCTCACCAGCAAGAGAACAAAATAGACGGCTACAGGTGAATTTGCAATATCATTTTTACAGAAGGCCGATTAGCAGTTAACACAGTAAGGGGTCCACGTCGGTTGACTTCCCGGAGCTGGGCCAACATGGCAGGGTCCTAGATGCTTTCCCTGGGGATCTTCGCTCCTTGGAAACTCATCCGTGGTTTAAGCAAAGCACTTCCACGGTAGCCTCACGTTCTTAAGTATCCACATCGCTACTGCTGAGACCACCATGCCACTGATGGGGACAGCCAAGTAGTCTTTAGTTCATGTCCTTTGCCCAGCAGTGTCCTTTTCCCACTCTTTTTCTGTTAAGCTCTAAAATCTCTTCCAGCCTCTGGGTGAGGGAAGGTTGGTAAGCACACTTTATGCCCTCATCACATTGTTCTCTTTTGTGTATACCTCATTCTCCATCTCACCCCTCTCTGTCCAGGCTCCACAATTTAAAAACACTGAATCCATGGCCAGCTCTGTTTGTGTCAGTGGTCAAAGTGGACTCAGCCCCTGCCGGAATGGACCTCACTGTGGGAGAGTGGGACTGGCGGTTATAACACATCCAGGCTTTGCTTTCATGAAGGGCCTGCAGTCAGTCTCAGGTCCTTCCCGGTGCCATGGTGAACCTGGACCATCTGGTCGCTCCTCTTCCCTTTCAATAACACAGAGCAGCTGGAGTTTCCTAAAACAAGACTATATCCTGTCCTTCAGATAAGAATGTGTTCTAAGACCTCTCCTTCTCATCATCTTTTCTCTGTAGATAGAAGAAAAAGAATTTTGCAAGTTATTCATAATTTATGCTATAGTTTTTTAGTCAGGAAAAATAGACCAGAAACATAACTCTGGCTTGAAAAGAGAATTTAGCTCTGAAATCCTTATAATGTTAGAATGCATTGAGTTCCAGGACATAACATTGATTCCTGTGTGGTAAATTTGTTACATCTTACTAAGTAGGGGGATTTGGGCATGATCAAGAAGGTAGACATAATAACCATCACAATTTGAAGAAATTAACATGAGGTCAAAGCTAAGACCGAACAAAAGGAAATGGAGAGCAGTGTGCCCTTTGTGGGTGCCCACCTGTGCCTGGCCTTGCCCACTTACAGATGGACTTAGCCCTGGCTTGGGGAAACCTTTTCCTCTAGAACCGTATTTGCTCACATGTCTCTCCTAATTTTACTATTCTTCTGCCTTGAGATTGCTTATTCCTTTAATATTAGACTTACAGCAGAATTTCCAAAGTGTGACTGTCGTTCACCTAGCCACATACATCTTTTAAAGTGGAGCGATGGACTCCATCTTCATATCCGAAGTAAATGTTTTAAAAGATGGTTCGGTAATTATTGCAGTTATCCAAGGCCCAGAAACCCAATCTTCGACTAAATTAGTGATGTGCTAGTAATTCCCCTGCGTCAAAGCAAATGTCAAGACCATCGTCTCATTCGGCATGCCCAGGTAACGGGTCCCTCCACAGCTGAGCACACAGCAGGGCCTCCAGTAAGGAGGAGAGGCCACTGGGGCCAAGTGCCCGGAGATCTCAGGATCTCCTGAGGCACCTACTTCTCTAGAGGTCTTAGGACAGGAAACTCAGCAGCCTGCCTGAGAGTGCAGCTTAAAATCCTTAGAGTCCAATAGTAAACAAACACATAGTGTGTGCCAGAAGCAGCTTTTAACCTTAAGCTGCAAATACTGAATATTGCTTTAAAAATATGAAGCAGGAAGCCCACATTCATTTTCCTGACACATGTCTTTTTAAAAATTTACTTTTATTTATTTGCCTTTTCATTTTGTCAACAGCATCAACAGCTGTATTATAGTCAAGATGACTCCAACAGAAAGAACTTTGATGCATACAGATTGTATTTGCAGTCTCCTCATAGCTATGAAGACCCTTATTTTGATGACCGAGTTCACTTTCCAGCTTCTACTGATTACTCAACACAGTACGGACTGAAATCGACCACAAATTATGTAGACTTTTATTCCACTAAACGACCTTCTTATAGAGCAGAACAGTACCCAGGGTCCCCGGACTCATGGGTGTAGCATCAAGATGCCCGACAGAGGAACTCTTTCTTTCTAACCTTGTTTGGATTGAGGTGAAAAGTCATCTTGCTGATTTGATGATTGAAATGTGAAAGTGAAGTGGAAGGAATGAGTGAAGTGCGTTTTTTTTTTTTTTCTTTTTTGAGGAATTATCAGGGAAGTGAGGAAATGTTTGGGAGAGGACTTTCTAAGCTCTATTTAGTTGTTAGATCTAATTACTTATAGATTCTGTAGTCTGGTGAAGGTGTGGGTGACGTGATGAGAGGTTTGAGAAATGGGTGAAATGAAATGGGGGATGTGTAGGTCAAATTAAAGATTTTTTTAATGTGAATAAAGTTATGTTCTGATAGTTTGTACAGAAAAAATAAAATGGATGCCCATGTTTTATTGCTATTACTAAATGTCAAGATTGTATGCTATTATGTCTTGTAAATTTCTTTGTTGGTGTAAATATGGAAATGCCACATTGGTTAAGTGCCATCATTTGTAATGCAGTGTGTCACTTGAGAAGAGATTTGAAGAAACTGACAACTTCAAAAACAAATGGGAAGCCCAAGGAACTGTGAGCAATTAAAAACAAACTGCGACGCCCTTTGTCCCCACCACGCGTAGTGTACTTTGGAAGCACAACGTCCAGGCTGGTACCACAGCGCCATGCCCATTCCTCGCCTCGTTCATAGGACACTTCACTGCCATTTTCTATGCACATAAAAGAAAAATAAATGTGGAAATTTCATCCTTGGAAATGTGTTCTCTATTATTTTTAAATTTTCTGTATGTATATGGAAAAGCAGATTTAATAAACACAAATCTAACTGCATGTTGGAAACAGCCTAAACATATCCAACTATTTTGGACTTTTCCTAGTTTTATATATACTTTGTAAGATGGACCACACCAAAGAATTAAGCTATAAACTTTCTTCCTCTGGCTAGGTATTTTTATTTCTTGGAATCTATTTTAAATCTAGTACACTTTACAGTTTTATCATGTTTTTCTCAGACCCATGTGTACATATCATCGCTCTTCACCTAAATTAAGTTATATCTGGCAGCCTGGCCATAACTAAATTGACACTTTTTTAGGCATCGTTTTTAAGAACTCAGTAACTTCATAATAATAGTGGTTGGGCATTTATTTCGTTGGCACCAATATAATAAAATAAATTCTAAATTATGATCTTGTTGAGTAATTCCATGAGACAGTAACTCCTGGATTAGGAGTGGGGCAGGGGAAAGAAGCCCCACAGATAGGCTAGGCAGAGGTCCCCATAGCACCACGCAGGATTACTTGGGAGCTTTTCTCCATCTGTGGAGACAATGAGGGGCATCAGGCCCAAAATCTGAGGCCTTCTCGGGTCTTGCAGTTTCCACCCTTCAGCCCTAGCCCCTGGATCTTTGTGTAAATATGGAAATGCCACACTGGTTAAGTGCCATTGTGGAAAACTAGGAACTAATTTACCTATAGCTGTACTAGGAAAACTAGGAACTAATCCCCATGGCTAGTCAAACCCAGAAGTGTTGTCTTAGCTCAGTATATCCTGCAAGTGTGATACAAATCACAGATTAAAACATTTTTGCTTACATTTGTGAGTATATGGAAAGAAACCCAAGAGAAAGCTATGTTTTGTTGCCGAATGGACAGCAGCCCAAGATTAGCATCCAAAGTGAAATGGAAATACCAGTGCGAGCATGAAGGTTCCTAAGGTCTACAAGCTGGGAGTCTTTCTACGCGCCTTCTGAAGAATACCGAGCCAGCTGTGGAGTTGACTGCCCAGCTACTGAGCCCTGGCTGCCTCACACCTGGCGGAGCTCAGGAGACAGCCCTTGTTAGACGACAGAGGTCGCCAGATGTTCCTGAGGAATTGGCATCAGGACCTGTGGGATGTAACCACTTCAGTTTCCAATCACTGACTTCCCTGAACCTGGAATCTTCAGATCTGGGTTGGGGCCAAAGGCTGTCAGTTGGGGAATCAGGAAAACAAGGGAATCGGAGCCAGCCCAAGCCGACTGACAATAACTTTCTTTTAGTGACCGCATTAGTTTGGAGTAATGCTGTAACAGGCAGCATTTCAAAAATGGATCAAAAGTTGGATTGAAAATAACTCACCTAGGTCTCCAATCAGACCTAACAGAGCCAGAAAGGGGCCTGTGCACGGGGACGGGGCAGAAGATCTAATGCCATTTAAGACTCCTCCCTTGAGACCAGAGAAAAGAAATTGCAGACACAGCCTGAATGATACAAAAGTGCATCATTGAGGGAAAAACCAAGCCTACTATTCCTTCAAGGTGTGGGAATAAACAAGCTTTGCTAAAACAAAGTTGACTTTTTATTGCTGTCTTTACGTCACTAAGTAGCATATAGAATTCAGCCCACTTCCACCCTGTCCCAGAGGGTCAGGGCTGAACTGAGACAATGTCAGTGATAAACAAGGGTTTCCTTACCCTGACTGCACATTAAGAGTCACCTGGACCCCACCCTGACCAATCAAAACCACAGAGGTGGAGTCCAGGCATCAATATTCTTGAAAAGCTCCCTGAGTGATTGCAGCATGCAGTCAGCTGAGAGCCACTTGGTACTCCCCATTCTCCCTCCATCCCTTGCTGTTGCATGACCTGAAAATTTAGCAGCTGGGGTTTAGGGTGCGGAGTTTGCCTAGAAGTGAGGGTTAGATTTGGAGTGTTACCACTGAGATCTTAAACTTGGAAAGTCGATGTGAGGTTTTTCTTTGTGCCAGAGTATGTCTTTTGCCTGTGTACACTTGTTTAAGGTTATGTCCTTTGAAGTCCATGAGTATCAGAAGTGATGACCACACAGTCCCGTAACTGTTCCGGTCATTAATCCCTGGCCAGTGTTTGGTTGTCCACCTGATGCTGCTTCTTGCACTGAAATCCCAACAGTTCACTTTATTGACTGCTCACTATGTGCTGACAGTGCCATATACATTATCATCCAGCCCTCACAGCACGTGTGACATCTGTACTGATAGCCCATTTCACATATCCTGAAGCAAACTTGGAAGAGTAACTTGCTGAAGATCATACAGCCATTAAGGGGCCATTAGCGTTACACTCTATCTTAACCACAGTGCCAGTAGTTTTCATATTTAATAATTTGAGTTTCAACTGAACTTCTATGAAGTGTTTTTCATCATTGCTTTAAATTTGCCAAAGGACTCTATTGCTACTCTAAAGTAGAAAACCATCACTTGCCATAAATTGTGGGCAAGTGATGGTTTTCTCATATACTTTTTTAGTAACCATAAAAATGAACACTATTAAGCATAAAAAATGTCCATTTTTTTTTTAATTAGCTGGGCATGGTGGCGTGCACTTGTAATCCCAGCTATTCAGGAAGCTGAGGCAGGAAAATCACTTGAGCACAAGAAGTCAAGGCTTCAGTGAGCTATGATTGCACCACTGCACTTCAGCCTGGGTGACAGAGGGAGACCCTATCTCAAAAAAAAAAGAAAAAATGCCTGTGTACCACCAAAATTTATCTTGTCTACCACCACTGGTGTTACATGAACCTCATTTTGGGAAACTTGGGTTCTGATTATTCTGATGTGTGTGATGATTTAGGTTTGGCTGACAACTCCCCCTAAAAGAATGCTATGAGCTATGCCTATAAGCCCACTAAAACAAAATCTGTCACTAGGCAACCCTCTCATTTGGGGGCCTCAGCAGTACATTTGATGGAACACTTATCCAAACCTATTGGATGGTGGTTTTATTTCCATGATCAAACTGGCTTGCAAGGAAAAGACATTTGAAAACTTGGCCATTGCTATTCACTTATTAGATTTTTAAAATACCATTGTTTTTAACAGCATTATTCATAATTGCCAAAAACTAGAAACAACCCAAATCTCCAAAAGAAGAATGGATAAACGAAAGTTACATCCAAGAATAGATAAAATTATGGTATATTCATGTAATAGAATACTAATCTGCAATAAAAAGAATGAGCCACAGTACAGAGACATGGATGAATCTCAAAAATATGCTGCTCAAATGCAGGAGAAAGTTGCAAAAAGAGTACATAAAGCATGACTGATTCAAGAAGAGGAAAAATTCATCTAGGGAGATAGAAGTCAGAATCATGGTTGCCTGTGGGGCTAGGTATTGACTGGAGAGCTGGGTGATGGGAATGCTCTATATCTAGGTAGGGGTGGCAGTTACCCAGGGGTATGCCTTGATCAAAACTCATCAAAATAGGTTGGGCATGGTGGCTGACACCTATAATCTCAGCACTTTGGGAGGCTGAGGCAGGTGGATCACCTGAGGTCAGGAGTTTGAGACCAGCCTGGCCAACATGGCGAAACCCCGTCTCCACTAAAAATACAAAAATTAGCCCGGTGTGGTGGTGGACACCTGTAATCCCAGCTACTCTGGAAGCAGAGGCAGGAGAATTGCTTGAACCTGGGAGGCGGAGGTTGCAGTGAGCCGAGATCGCACCATTGCTCTCCAGCCTGGGCAAAAAGAACAAAACTCTCTGGACGGGGACACCCTCAGCCCGCATAACAGATTCCAGGGAGAGGGCATCCCCTTGTCCTCATCTCTGTCCCTTGTGTCTCTCACACACACATCTGCCCCTCAGTACGTCAGTGTGGGGAGGGAATTGCTCCTTAAACCCCAGGTGGCTGACCCTCCCCACCCAGCCCAGGACATTTTAGAAAAAAAAAAATGAAATGTGAGGGGCCTCTCATCTCCCCAAGATTCTCTTCCTTTCAGCCAGATGTTTCCTGTATAAATGTTTGGATCTGCCTGTTTATTTTGGTGGGTGGTCTTTCTTCCCTCCCCTACTACCGATGCCCCCCTTCTCAGTCTGCTGCTGGCCTCCAACCCCTAGGGGACTAGCTGGGTTGGGGTTCCTCAGGCCTTTCCTCTCCTCCCTCTTTTCTTTCTGTTGATTGTCACTTGAGCTGGCTGTATTGCTTTTTAGTATTGCACCGAAGGTTTTTTAAATAAAATTTTAAAGGAAAAGGGAAAAAAAAATCAAAATGTACACATAAGATCTTCATTTCATTGTATGTAAAATCTGCCTCAAAAATCAGCAAGGAAATACACGACATTGTCTGAGACTCAGTTTTATGAACTAGAATCAAAATTTTGATTATTAATCTCCCATGAGTTAAGAAAAATCCATATACCTCTAACATAAAGCATAATTTCTTTCTTTTTTTTAATTTCTTCATTGAGATGGAGTCTCACTCTGTCACCCAGGCTGGAGTGCAGTGGTGTAATCTCGGCTTACTGCAGCCTCCAACCTCCCAGGTTCAAGTGATTCTCCTGCCTCAGTATCCCAAGTAGCTGGAATTACTGGCACCTGCCACCACGCCCAGCTAATTTTTGTATTTTTAGTAGTGACGGGGTTTCGCCATGTTGGCCAGGCTGGTCTCAAACTCCCAACCTCTGGTGATCCGCCTGCCTCGGCCTTCCAAAGTGCTGGGATTACAGGTGTAAGCCACCACGCCTGGCCTAGAAAACATAGTTTCTTACACAAAAGGTTTTAGCACAAAGTTCCATGCACAAGTCCATTTAAAAACTGACAGCCTACCAAGTTGTTTAAACAGAATTCTGGAAAATATACACTTGGAAAGCACTACAAGGGGTGTCCTTTTGGATGAGCTATGATTGTACAGATTCAGGTGTGTGCTAACGAGAAGGAAAGTTAAGAAGCAACACTCAGGCACATGTTTCAACATGTTGCTGAGAGAAGTGTGTCACCCCTTTTACCTAACGATCCAAAGAGATGTGTAAATAACCACCTCACTCATCTCAGTACTTCCCAAGCCACAGGGAAGGAGTGTGGGAGCGAAGCCCCTTCATCAAAACACCAGAAAGATGTCAGCAGAAAAACAAACAGGTCAGTGAAATCAGAGGCAGAGCAGCTAATGGGTTTTTTTTTTAATGTTACAAATGCAGGGCAGACTTTGAATTCAAAGGAGAACTTTGCGGCAGGTCAAAGGCATCTTTGCTGTGGAGGAACCAAACAGTCTTTAATTAGTGTGCAACTGGGAAGGGAGTTAGCGGGTAGCAAAGATGCAAATGATGGTTGGAATTCCATGGGGCAGCTTCCACCGCTGATACACAGCTGCCCTTTGCTGGCCTGTGCCAAGAACTGGACTGGGCCTCAGAGACCATGTGCAGCATGGGCTGCCACCCACACAGAGGAACGCTTCTCAGCTGGGACTCGTCAGTTCCGCCACCCTTTAATCAGTCTCGTCTTTGGTCTCCAGCCTGATTCATCCTCGTGATAGCAGTTTGCTCTGCCCCGGTGTGATGGCTTGACTTAACTCTCTGTCTTTATGAATACCCTTATTCAGGACAATCCTTAAAGGCTGCAGACACAAAAAGGAAATTATTAATAGGCAGATTATGACTTGGATTGAGCCTGTTTTAGTGCCTTTCCCTGTTTTCATGTCAGCAGCTTCGCTGGAAGCAGCTGGCATGTCCCCGAAGTGGCTGTTTGTGCCTGTCACTATTGCCTAATTCTAACGAAATCGCTAAAAAGCATTTTGTGCTGTCATAATCGTTTGCATGAGCCATAAGTAGCTCTTTCATTATTAAAGCCCCATCCAATGGTTGGGGGAATTTTGATAAAGACTTAATGATATGATGAGCTATTTCACCCTCCATTCACATCCCAGTGATTCCAGGGCTGACCAATGCATTGTCTTGGAAAATAAAACACAACTTATGCTGGGTCAAAGGTGTAATTCTGAAATCAGTGGGAACACATCCAATTCTTCCTTCAGAAATCCCTTATAACTATTAATTCACTCCCCAGAAGCCTCCTGAAATGTGCCTTTATTTGCTGGCAATGAAATGTAATGTGTTTGGCTTCCAAGGCCTTGAGGAGCTGCCATCCACTGAGTAATAATCTAATAAAATGACTTCAGGGAGGACGAAACCCCTCTAGGGTCTTTATTTCAGATCTCCAGAGTCAGTGGTTGTGCCAGCGCAACCCAGGGCAGCTCTCTCATTTCCAGGGGTAAGAATGAGCATAGTGAGGTTTGCCCAGTTTCCTGGGGACCAGAGGAAAGGATTCAATCCTGATGGGTTCTAGGTTAGAAATGACGATCATAGGAGGGGTCCTGGCCATCGTAGAAATGGTTGTGTTGTGCTATGAGGAATGCATTTTGAGCCTTCACAAAAACAAAAACCAGGAGGTTCTATCGCTGAATGATTTAAGTATATGTATATGTGTCCACCAAAATCACTGCAATTATGGCTGGCCACAGTGACCAGTAGTCTCTTTGTCTCTCACTGTGGTCAAAAGATAATGGTGTGTTTATTCAGCTTGCAAATGATGAGGTTCTTGTTTTTCATTTTCCTCTCATCTCTGCATAACCTTTTAATCACTTCTTTGAAAATTAACACTGCTTTGGAAAAGGCTATCAGAGGAGAGGTGGAGTGGTGTTGAAATCAGGTCTGTCACTATATAACATCTTAATTGGAGAAAAGCTGATGCTAAACCACCTGAAGCTACAAATATAGTCTTCTGAGGCCACATCACTGAGTGTGGTGATGATATATCATCACTGAGAAATTGCATTTGGCTGGCAGTAAAAAAAAAAAAAAAAAAAATCCAAAATTGAGGCTTCAACAAGACAAGTTGTAAGAGGTTTTATTTGTAATTTTTTCCTCTACCACATAAAGAGATGACCACAGAAAGTCTGATGTCTGTCTTTCTAGTATGGGGTTCCACAAATGCCCTCATGGACCCAAGCTTTATCCTACTCTTTGGGTAGGACCCTCATCCTCATGGCTTCCTGGCTAGCTGCTGGAGCTCCAACCACCACATCCTCATTCCTCAACAAAGAGAAAGGAGTTGGGAAAGTGGAGCTTGTCAATTGAGTCAAAACCCCTAAAAAAGCTTTCCTTAAATCCCTGCCCATACATCTCATTGGCCATTCCTATCTATAAGAGACACTTGGAAAAGGAATCTTTACCAAGTCCTATTGCCACCTCTATTCATGTAGGTTCTGTTAGTAAGGAAAAGAAGGGGGTGGATAGGAGGAAGGCATTCTCAGTCTCTGCCCAAGATGACAGATGACCTCTGCACTTTTATTTCTTCATTTCCTATGAATGTATGTTCCAAGCTGGAGACCTGTGTTGTATTATTCCCATGCTTGGGCAGAAGCCATAGTACCCAGGGCTCCTAGACATGAAAGATAAGTAAGGCTGGATGAAACTTTTCAAGCTCAAGTTGTCCTCGAGGTAGGAGTCCTCAGCAAGTCAGGCTCCATGTTGTAGTGTAAAAGTTAACCATGGAAAGCCAGTAACCATCAGCAATCTATGGTCAGAAGCCCCACCCTCCTGGAATCTTCCAATCTCCAAGGGGCAGAGCCATGGGGAGTCCACAGAAGTGCAAGAGTCAAAGGGAGGGGCGCCAGGTGCCTCTCCCCACTGCACAAAGAGCAGCCCGCTGTGCGTTGCTTTCTATATTTCACGTCCACCTGAGATCATTTTAGCAAAGGCTATATAGCTAAAAACAGAAATAATGATAAACCATGTATAGCCAACACCTGACCTTAATAAGCAGCTCCCTAGAAACCTGTGGCTCTGTGTGCTCCTGACTGGCAAGCCAGGTAGGCTGAGGCAGCAACTGCCTCCCTCAGCCACCCAGATCAGAGTCGCTGCAACTCACTGTATGTCTGTGGCAATCTTCCTGCAATGTTCTGGGCACTGTGGGGTTATCTGGGGCTGACACGTCTGCCATTGCCCCCAAGAATTTGTAGCATGCCTGAGGCCATTGGAGCAAATAGCAGCTACCAAGTCCAGGTTGAGCTGTCAAGGAAAGCCCAATAGAACAAGAGGGACTCAAGCTAAACTTTGGGTTAACTTTAAACAAAGGCATCAGGAAATACTTGAGAATGGTGGGGTGCGGACTACAGAGAAAACCAGGGAACCTGAGGACAGGAAGAAAGTCAAGAGGGAGAGACAAAAAAAAAGTTTCTCTCAGCGGTTTGGGGTAAAGATGAAAGAAATCCCAGCCTTTCAATCACTCCTAAAAATAATGATAATAACCTTTTGGTGAGTAATTGCTAGGATGTAAGATATCAAGGACTGTACTATATGCTTTAACCACATTATCCCATTTAATCTTCATAACAACCCTAAAACAATGTACAAGAGAAAACTGTCCTCAGAACTACAAAGTGGCCCAAGGCCACATCAACTGGGGATTGCCAGGTGGATCTTTTGCATGCCGGAGACCCCATTAGCTGTTCCTGCCTCCCTAAGGAAGCAGAACAGCCATCCCCTCCAGCCTTCATGTTTATGCTAACGTCAACCCCTGTGATGTCAAACCCTCTCCCAGCCAGGAATCCCCCTCCAGCTTCCTACCAGCTTCGCAGACAAGTTAGGCTCAAATAATACAAACCCATTTTAGTGTTGCCTTAGCAAAGATTAGCAAAATAGCATGTTGGCACAAATCAAAGTTGATGCCTTTGAAAAGAAAACTATCAAATGGTCTGTTTACAAAATATGCTCTGAGTCCAGACGTGTGACTAAAGACTTCAAGGAATCAAAAGAACCCAGAAGAGAGGCCCTCCCCTGCACGGGCCAATCCCACTGCCCCCCACCCCCACTCGCTTAGCCTCAAGGAGTAACTCAACTGGGCAGGAGCAGGGGCAGGAGGCCAGGCCGTTCAGCTGGGAAAGGGCTGTTACCTCAAAGGGAGGGAAGGGCCCTCCCGCCAAAGACCATCTCCAACAAGGACTCACTCACAGCCCTGCAAGTCTCTAAAAAGGGAAGCACAGACATTCTGGAAGATGTGGAATGAAACCTTTTATCTTTATCTTCACTCATCCTTCACTCCTCACTCATCTTCAACGGCAAAGGAGGGATCATCTGATGAGACTAGGAGAAACAAAGTAAGCTCGGGGAGCCAAGCTGCCAGGCGAACAGCTGGAGCATACGGCCTCCCTTGCAGGGCAGACTATCCTGGCTGCTGCTGCACTGCATGGAGGCTTCAAGTCTTGGTTGGATGAGTTCAGTTAACCCAGGCGTCTATAGAAGACTGACTTTTATTCTGGTTCAAGCTATAGTTCCCAAATCCACCTCAGGAGTGAGAAAGCCAATAGGGTTTTAATCCACATGACCCCTGGGTGTATTCCTCCACGGTTCTGGTCTCAGCCCTAAGAGGAGTATGTCTGGGCTTTCAGAAACCCCAGCACATCCAAACTTGTGGACCAAACTGAATCTCAGAATGTGAAACAGGACTCCTTCCCGGGAGTAGATAAGAAGGAGCTGTCACCAGTGCCTTAGGGCTAACACACACTGAGGGTGGAAGTCCCACCAGGTTAGCCTGGGCCAGCACCCGTCACCCCAGGGGACAAAACTTCAAGCAAGCTCTTTGGAGAACATGGCTGAACCCAAGGTTGAAGTTAGATTTCCCACTTCTCCCCTCCCTTCCCCAGATGGAACTTCAGACAGCCAAATCCACAGTGAGGTGTGAACTGACCTCCCCACCCAGTCATGTGCTTACACATGGGAACAAAACCCAAGAGGGTGGCCAGCCTTCAGCCCAGTGCCCAGGGGTGAAACATGGCCTAAGAAGTAACACCACCACCCTCAGCTGTCCGTGCTTCCACCTCAAGCACTGAGCAAGATCCTCTGGCGAATGACCTCACTGGGAGGTTGAGAGGAAAGCGCTATTGTCAACTCCATTTTGCAGGTGAGGAAGCCCAGTAAAGGGAGGTTAGGAAGCCCGCCCCAAGTGACAGTGCAGTGTCAGGCTGTCACCTGTCAGATCAGCAATGGCCCTCTGCTGGGGAGCACAGGGAAAGAGGGACAGGAGCTCCTCTTGGCAGCCTTGTCACTTGGGAGAGTGAGCATGGATGCCCTATTTTGTTTTGTTTCGTTCTTATACTTTAAGCTCTGGGATTCGTGTGCAGAACGTGCAGGTTTGTTACATAGGTATACACGTGCCATAGTTGTTTGCTGCACCCATCAACCCATCATCTACATTAGGTATTTGTCCTAATGCTATCCCTCCCCTAGCCCCCCACCCCCGACAGGCCCTGGTGTGTGATGTGTTCTCATTGTTCAACTCCCACTTATGAGTGAGAACATGGGATGTTTGGTTTCCTGTTCTTGTGCTAATTTGCTGAGTATGATGGTTTATGGACTAGCTCTCATTCCGTTCCAACCCCCTGCTCTGTGACTGGGTGGATAAGGCAGGTGAGACCTGCCCTGGGCTTCCCGTCTCTTACAGCATCATTGTCCCATCTCTGCGCTGCTCTTCCCCTCCCATCCCCAGTATCCCCCATTCTCACCAGATCTAGAAAGCTTCGATTTCTGCTCTCCACCCAGGCCTACCCTGGGCTTCAGAATCACCTCTCTCTCCCCTCTGCTGCATTGTTCACCATCGGGTTGGGCTGAATGCTTCCTCGCCCACTCCACCCCCTACCAGACCACCCAGCCCTGCACCCCCAGAGTACAGGGCACAGCCAGCCCTCCCTGTTCCCGCACTGGAACAAGCAGTTGGGCTTGTAGTCATTGAGCAGCTCTCAGGTCTCAGAAGCACTTCATCCTTTTGCTGAGTAAAGCACTTTCCTGAAGTGCATTCCTTGGAACATTAGCTCTACAAGTCATTCCTAAAAAAGTTTATGATCAAATAAGTCTGGAAAATATAGCATAGTGTGTTTCTCTTGGAGATTCACAATACCTTTAATGTTCATATTGAAGGCTTGGAGAAGATTTACAGTAAATATTGAATTCAGAAATCCAGTATCTCTGAAATATGAGAGTAGATACAAGTTATTTTTCCCTACTCATAGCTGAAGGTGCTTTTTTCTTACATAATCTATACGTTTATAATTAAAATATATCTTCTTGACTGTAAGGTCCCCTTAAATTCAAAATAGCCTAAATGAAATCCAGACCCATTTGCTCATTCTGTAAAGGTCGAGAGGGAGCATGTAATGTGGCCCAGAGCCCCTGATGCTACACGATGTGGGCTGATCTATAGACTCAGAAATGTCAGTAGTTCTCAAACCTTTTGGTCTCGGAATTCCTTTACATTCTTAGAAAATACTGAAAAATCCAGCAAACTTTAGTTTATGGGGGTTATCTCTCTTGGTATTTATGATGTTAGCAATTAAAATTTGGAAATTTTAAAACTACCTAATAATACATTTTTAAAAATGAGTTCATTATATGCTAACATAAATTATATATTTTATGAAAAATAACTATTTTTCAAACAATCAGGAAGCGTAATAGCAACATTTTACATGTTTGCAGATCTCTTTCCTGTCTGGCATAAGAGAAGACAGCTGGATTCTCACACCTGCTTCTGCAGTCAAACTGTTGTGACACCACACATCATGTAGCCTCCAGAGCACGCCAGTCTACACTCATGAAAGAGTAAGAGTGAAAAGGGAAATTGACATGTTAGCATCATGATGATAATAGCTTTGATCTTGAGGCCCACCCCACAAAAGAGTCTCTAAGACGCCTGGGTCCCCATATGACACTTCAAGAACCACTGCTTGGGATAAGTGACCCAGTGCCTCCTTGCTCTGCATCCCATGAGAGGGGTGAAGGGATGGATGCGTCTCCGTGGCTCCTGAGATTAACAGGTTCACAACCCGGAGTGGGGCCACCTCTCAGAGAGCCCTGGGGTGGGGCTACCTAGAAGTCAGCCTGTGCTGTCATCCACTATGGCCCAGCCAGGCTGATGCCTCTTTCTCTCCCCTCCTCACCGTTTCTCACCATGGTCCCTGGGCCCAGAGGAATAGGGTTCACTTTGCATGATCTCAACTCAGAGATTTTTAAAGAGCTTTGATGTATAGAATTTCATTAAAGCTATAGGGCCCCAAGGTAGTCATTGTCCAAACACAGATATTGCCTTCATTTGTAAGCTGCCTAATTCCTGCAAAAATGAATTGAAGCTTTATCTATAATCCATGCTCTGTTCTACAGGGTGTCAGTGGGTCTATGATATGAGCAAACCAAGATCTATCTTTTGTTCTTCTTCACACATAGAACAAGATGAAACAGTGTTTCATCTTTGCCCTGGGTAGGTTTTTAGATTAGACAGAAAAGGGACAGACAGAAAGGAAGACACCAGCCTCAGCAGATCTGAGTGTAAAGGCCACATGCCGTTGATACCCCCACACCCCGAGGCAGGGGCCCCCTCCCTTGGGCCAACTTCCTAAGATGGAGTGAGAGATGGGTCCAGAAGAATAAGGCCTGGGTTGGTCCTTGGTCTGTAGAGACCACAGGTGAACAGTCAGAGACAACTAACAGATTTTCTGCTTTGGGCCAAAATGAGAGAAAAGGAAGCCCTGGGGATCCCTCTTGTACCATGGCAGTAGCGACACCCGTGTTCCCACAGGCAAGAACCTGCATTTATGAAGCTCAGATTAGGTCTGATTTTGGAGTTAAATGGCTAGGATATCGATCCCATTAGCCACTAACTACTAGGGTGACTTTGAATAAAGTACGTGGCCCATCTGAGTCTCAGTTTCATCATCTGTAAAATGGGTTATTGTAGGATTGGCTGAGATCATGCATGTAAAGCACTTACCATGGTGCCTACAATAAGCACTCAATAAATGCTGACCAGTATTCCATACTCCCACTCACCTTCTAAAATGATTAGATAAGTAAAAGTGCAGGCCCAGCCTTAATGTTTGCAGAGCTCAGTGTAATACAAACAAAATTCTGGACACTGTATAGATAACATAGATATTTTAAAGATATGTCTGCTAACAAACTGTTACATAAACTGTATCTCATATGTTTATCTTAATTATTTTTTGTAAAAACAAAATTTTAAAGTAAGCATAAAGGTATGATTTTTTTATATGACCAAAAGTTTGCAAAATGTAAAATATGATTGAATGTTATTATTATTGCATATATCTCATTCAGGGAAAGCATTATTTGGATGAGTAATAAATACAAACACAATTTATTATTATAAATATTTCATAAAACACTTCCTTTATTTTGGCAAAATCACTGATGATGATTTATGGTCAAGGTTTTGACATAATTTTTGTTCTACTAATATTTAAATTAGAAAATAAAATGTAATTATATTTAAATTATAGTGTATTCAAAAAGTAGAAATAGATTTTTATCAAGGCATAAAGTATATGTAAAAGTCAAAAACATAAAATTCCCCTTTTTTTTTTGAGACGGAGTCTCACCCTGTCACCCAGGCTGGAGTGCAATGGTATAATCTCGGTTCACTGCAACCTCTGCCTCACAGGTTCAAACAGTTCTCCTACCTCAGCCTCCCAAGTAGCTAGGATTACAGGTGCCCACCACCATGCCCAACTAATTTTTGTAATTTTTAGTAGAGATGGGGTTTCACCATGTTGGCCAGGCTGGTCTCGAAATCCTGACCTCATGATCTGCTTGCCTCAGCCTCCCAAAATGCTGGAATTACAGGCATGAGCCACCACCCCCAGCCAAAATTACTTTTCATATGTTTCCAAAACATCATTTTGCTTTTAATATATTCAAGATGATAAAAGGCAAATTATAAATTTTAATGTATTAATATAAAAATTTAAATCAATTAATTGAAATAAAGCTGCCATTAATTTAACTTTTAAAATTTGAACTAAATATTTTGCCTATTTTGACCAATATGAAACTTTTAATAATTCTAGCATGTATATCTACCTAGTACCAAATCATTTTCATGTTTTGTGTATGTTACTTCTAGACCGTCATGTATTCAAATTTAAAGTAACATGAATTAATACTGCAAACGTTCCTCAATCACCATGTGCAACTGTTGTGTATACAGTGCTCCTTATTTACTACTGTGGGAACCACACATTAGAACTTGAAGAGACGACAACAAAAATCAACCCAATTTAAAAATGGGCAAAGAAGTTGATTAGACATTTCTCCAAATATGATATATAAATAGCTAACAAGCATTTGCAAATATGCTCAACATTACTAATCATCAGAGAAATGCAAATCAGAACCACAAAGAGATATCACCTCACACCCATTAGGATTGCCAATGTAAAAAGTAAAATAAAAGCAGAAGTGTTTGGAAGGAGGTAGAGAAATTGGAGCCGTTGTGGACTGTTTGTGGGACTATAAAATGGTGCAACCATTATGAAAAACAGCTTTCTCAAAAATTAAAAATAGAACTACCATATGATCCAGCAATCTCACTTCCGGGTATACATGCAAAAGGATTTAAAGCAGGATCTCAAAGAGATATCTGCACACCCATGATCATAGCAGCAGTAGTCACAATACCAAGAGGAAGAAGTGACCCAAATGTCTATCAATGGACGAATGCATGAACAAAATGTGGTATACACATACAATGGAATATTATTCATCTTTAAAAAGGAAGGATGCCAGGCACAGTTGCTCATGCCTGTAATCCCAGCAATTTGGGAGGCCGAGGCAGGAGGATTGCTTGAGCTCAGGAGTTTGAGACAAACCTAGGCAACATGGTGAAACCCCGTCTCCACAAAAAATACAAAAATTAGCCAGGCCTGGTGGCACGTGCCTATAGTTCCAGCTATTCGGGAGGCTGAAGCAAAAGGATCGCTTGAGCCCAGGTGGCAGAGGTTACCGTGAGCTGGGATCACACCACTGCACTCCAGCCTGGATGACAGATTGAGACCTCATCTTGAAAAAAAAAAATCCTGTCACGTGCTACAGCATGGATGAACCTTGAGGACATCATGCTAAGTAAAATAAGCCAGTCACAAAAAGAGAAATGCTGTATGATTCTACTTATATAAGGTTCTAAAGTAGTTGAATGTATTTAAAAAAAGAAAGTAGAATGGTGATTACTAGGGACTGAGGGCAAGGAGAAAGGAAAGTTGTTATTTAATGGGTACTGAGTTTCAGATTTGCAAAATGAAAAAGTTCTGGAGATCCGTTTCACAACAATGTGAATATATTTAACATATTGAACTGAACACTTAAAAATGGTAAATATAGTAAATTTTACATGTGTTTTTTACCACAATTTTTAAAAAGAGTATGTATCCATTTTTTTCCTCTAAATAGTTATGGTCAGTCAGTAGTCAGCCCTTCGAGGTTTGGGAAAAACACTATATATATGGCCAAAAAGATACACATTGAGAAATATAAAAATAAATGATCTCAGTAAAATAGAAGTAATGGTGAACTTCCTCAACTTGCTGAAGAACAGCTATGAAAAGCCTACAGCTAACATCAATGGTGAGAAAATCTAAGATTTCCCACTAAGGTCAGGAATAAGGCAAGGATGTCTCCTCTCACCACTGATTTCCAACATTGTACTGGAAGTCCTAGTTAAAGCAATAAGACAAGAAAAGGAAATCAAAAGTATATGGATTGGGAAGAAATAAAGAAAACATTTTTTTTCACAGATGCCATGAACAGTTATGTAGAAAACCCAAAATAACTCACACAAAAAGCCCTCCCAGAACTAATAAGTGATTATAGCCAAGTTGAAGAGTACAAAATTAAATAAACAAAAATCATTTTCTTTCCTTTATACCTGCAATGATCAAGTGGATTTCAGAATTTAAGATGCATTGCCATTTATATTAGCACCCCCCGTAAAAAAAAAATTCTTAGGTATGAGTTTAGCAAAGTATGTGCAAGATCTATATGAGGAAAAGCACAAAACTCTGATGAAAGAAACAGAAGAAATAAGCAGAGAGATAGTCCATGAGATTGTCAAGATGTCAATTCTTCCCAACTTGATCTATAGATTCAATGGAGCTGCAATCAAAATCCCAGCAGGCTATTTTGTAGATATTAACAAACTGAATCTAAAATTGGTACAGAGAGGCAAAAGACTCAGAATAGCCAACTCAATATTGAAGGAGAACAAATTTCGAAGACTGACACTCCCCAACTTCAAGACTTCCTATCAAAGCTACAGTAATTAAGACAATGTGATATTGATAAAAAGACAAATCAGTGGAACAGAGTAGAGAACCCACATATAGACCCACATAAATACATTTTACTAATCTTTGACAAAGGGGAGGAGCAATATAATAGGGCAAAGATCGTCTTTTAAATAAAATGGTGCTGGAATGACAGAATATCCACAGGCAAAAAGATGAACTAAACACAAACCTTACAGTCTTTATGATAATTGATTTAAAAATGGATCATAGAACTAAATGTAATATGCAAAACTATAAAATTCTTAGAAGGATCGCTTGAGCCTAGGAGGCTGAGGCTGCTGTGAGCCATTATTGCAACATTGCACTCCAGCCTGGACAACACAGCAAGACACCGTAAAGAAAAAAAAAATAGAAAAATTAGAAAACAGAGGAGAAAATAATTTGGAGTATGGAAATAACTTTTTAGATACATCACCAAAGACATAACCTATGAAAGAGCTAATTAAGAAACTATACCTCATTAAAATTAAAAACCTGCTCTGCAAAAGACAAGGTCAAGAGAATGAGAAGACAAGCCATAAACTGGGAGAAAATATTTGCAAAAGAGACATCAGATAAAGGACTCTTATCCAAAAATATACAAAAAATTCTTAAAACTCAGCAATAAGAAAACAACCCAATTAAAAATGGGCAAAAACCATCAATGATAGACTGGGTAAAGAAAATGTGGTACATATACACCATGGAATACTACACAGCCATAAAAAGGAATGAGATAATGTCCTTTGCAGGGACATGGATGAAGCCTGAAGCCATTATCCTTAGCAAACTAACACAGGAACAGAAAACCAGACACCACATATTCTCACTCATAAATGAAGTTGAACAATGAAAACACATGGACACAGGGAGGGGAACAGTACACACCAGAACCAGTCAGAGGGTAGGGAAGAAGAAGAGGGAGACCATTAGGACAAATAGCTAATGCATACTTGGCTTAAAAACCTAGATGACAGATTGATAGGTGCAGCAAACTACCATGGCACACATATACCTATGTAACAAACCTACACTTTCTGCACATATATCCCAGAACTTAAAGTAAAAAAAATTAATTAATTTAATTTTTTTTTAAATGGGCAAAAACCTTGAACAAACATCTCACCAAATAAGATATGCAGATGATAAGTAAGTATATGAAAAGATGTTACCATCATACATCATTAGGGGAATGAAATTAAAACAACAATGATATGCAACTACGCGCCTATTAGAATGGCCAAAATCCAAAACCTTAACACAACATGCTGATTAGGATGTGGAGCTGTTGTTCCACAATGAACTCTCATTCATTGCTGGTAGGGATACAAAATGATACAGTCACTTTAGAAGATAGTTTTGCAGTTTCTTATAAAACTAAACATAGTCTTATCATACAATCTAGTTGCACCTCTTGGTATTTACTCAAAGGACCTAAAAACTACTGTCCGCACAAAAGCCTGCACATGGATGTTTCTAGCGCCTTTATCCGTAATTGTCAAAAACTAGAAATAAACAAGATGTTCATCAAAAGGTGGGTGGATAAATTCTGGTATACCCAGAAAATGGAAAACACTTTAGGCCATTGCAACACAGAGAAAGTAAAAAGATAAAAAATATAAATTAATAATTCAAGAGACTATAGACAATAACCTGAAATAAAGTTGAGCATAGGATAGATCTATATTTCAGGCCATCTCTCCTCCTGCAAAATGTGGAAAACCAGATTTATGGACTAAGTTCTGCCTCCAAGAGGATCTCCCTTCACCACTACCTTTCAGAACCATAACTGTATTAGACTATAATGATTATTCCAGAATAAAATGCAGACCTATCCAAAGAAGAAGAGAAGGAGAGGAAGAGGAGGAGGAGGAGGAGGGGAGAGGAAGAGGAGAAGGAGGAGGAGGAGGGGAGAGGAGGAGGAAGAGGAGAGAGGAGGAGGAGGAGGAAGAGGAATAAAGGAGAACAACCTGAAAAGCATCAGGCAATGAATTCCTGTCCATTGGGATCCGACACTGTGTGATGCAGGAATCCATCACATTCATGCTAT
>NC_045444.1:44453660-44543516 GCF_002776525.5 Piliocolobus tephrosceles
ATCCGACACTGTGTGATGCAGGAATCCATCACATTCATGCTATGGGAAGGGAAGCATGACCGCGATGGATTCCTTTTATTTCTTTCTCCGTCCTTGGCATTTTCACTACTGAAATTCTTCCTGCACTCTGAAGTAGTCTGTCTCTGACCTAGACCTCAGTTCTACCTGCACCTTCAAGGCCTTCAGTCTCAATAGCAATGAGATCTGAGCTTCTGTGGCACGAGATGGGCAGAAGTTCCTCTTTGAGGCACGAGCAGTGTGTCTGCACAGCAGTTGTTGAGAGTTATGAGTCCTGAGTGACTGAAGCTCTCATGTGTTCTTTAATAAATGCTGTGTGCACGTGTGTGTGTGTGTGTGATGTGTGAGGCCTGGAGCAGGAACCCCTTTCTTCAACCAGGTCTAAGGTCGGGACTGTAAACGGCCTTGGTGAGTTGTCCTGCCAAGTGTGAGAGGTCACTGTATTGTTGTAGAGATGGACCAAACACAGCAGTCCTTTCTTTTCCATGGTTTTGATTTCTATGATTTCAGTTACTCGCAGTCAACAACTGCCCAAAAATATGAAGATATTTTTAGAAGGAGATAATAAGGGAGACCATATTCACATAACTTTTGTTATAGCATATTGTTATCGTTGTTCTCTTTTAGTAGTAGTTATTGTTGTTGATTTCTTACCTCTCCTAACTTATGAGTTAAACATTATCATAGGTGTGTAGTATAGCAGGTCCTCAAATAATGTCATTTCATTCAACGTTGTTTCATTGTAAAGCTGATGAGAAAAAAATTGATTCGGTGCCAGAGCCACTGTCGATGTGGAGTCGTACATTCTCTCCATGTCTGTGTGGGTTTTCTCTGGGTACTCTGGTTTTCTCCCACACTCCAAAGATGTGCACCTGGGGTTCATTGACGTGTCTACATTGTCCCCATGTGAGTGAGTGTGAGGGTGTGTGTGAGGGTGCCCTGTGATGGGATGTCATCCTGGCCAGGGCTGGTTCCCACTTTATGTCCTGAGCTTCAGAAACAGGCTTAAGCCACCCCCAGGTAAGTGGGTAGGTAAAAGAATGAGTGAATGAATACAAACTATTGTAAAATTTTTAAAAAGTAGGCAATAATCATACAAATGCATGACGATAAACTATGCAATACAAAATTACTCAGCAAACCGGCAGTATTTATAATTGTTTCTGAACCGTGTGGTGGTATGGGGTATTCCTTACAATTTTCTCTTTATAAATGTTTATTCCTTGATTTAACCCACCAGGCTACAACTGCTGTCACTCACTGACTCATCAAAAATTAGGTAAATCATGATCTTATTTTTATTACTTTATTAAATGTATATATAGTTCATATTTATTCCAGTGTTTAATGTTAGAAGTATTTTGGTCTTTATTGAGAAGTTTGGTGATGTTTTTGTAACCAGAAATCTGCCCTAGAAATTTAACCCTTGTTTATGTCAATTAGCTCTGTGGTAAAATTGGTTTTACTATATTGGTTTCATTATATTTTGCTAACATCCAGTTTCCAAGAACCCACTGATGAAATTAAGTGAGGACTTATTGGACAGCAAAAAACATAGCACACACAGGGTTAGGTACTATCCAAGGTTTCAGGCACCCATGGAGCTTGTTGGCATGTATTCTTCACAGATTTGAGGGGAAGCTATTGTCCTGCCAGGAATGAGGTGGGAGGTGGGGCATTGAGGGTATTGTGCTGTCACACTCTGCTGACTCATTTTGAAGTATGGCTTCCCCACCCAAAGAACCAAGGCAGAAAAAAAAGAAAAACAAACAAACAAAAAAAGAAAATCAACTCAAACAGCCATGGTCTGGTTCTTTTTGTGGATCTCCCAGATCCACAAAATATTTTTTTCCCTCCCCTAGTTTTGTTTCCCTCCCGTAGTGGTCTGTCTTTGGGTGTCTCTCCTCTCCCAGGCTCTCAATGAAATGTCAAAGCCATGTTGAGGAACTCCAGTGAAGGTTGAGATTATCTGTGGTTCCCATTAGCTACACATCAGTAGCTCCTGTCACTACAAATAAGAAAGAGTCAGCTGCACCTGAACGATTAATGAGTTGACTCTTCAGGAAAGAAAACGAATGATGTCAAGATTAAATGGGAAAAAAAATCAATGGATGTGTAAATCCTGTTTTAACCAGGCTGTCTTCCTCCGAAGCACTAAGGCCTCAGAGGAACTGGCTGGACCTACACTCACCGTTCCTGTCTCCTGTCTGCCTGTCCTCCAGAGCCATTCTCCAAGGAGCCAAATTAGACCAGGGTATAGGACTCCCTGTCCCAGCCACAGAAACTATGACCCTAGGGAACTGATTCTAATGTTCCAATGTGACTTCCTAGGAGGGCCCCTGCTGAGACCAGGGTAAAGACCTATGTTGGGTGGTTGGGTGTTGGGTTCTGCAACCACCTGTTTCTCTCTCTCTCTCTCTCTCTCTCTGTCTCTCTCTCCTTTCAAGATGATGAGTTATAGAATGTGTCCAGGCTAGAGCGATAAATCAAGCAGAGAAGGGACAACCAATAGCATTGTCAAATCAATTTTATTACCTGTCTTCTGTCAGCCTGCAGGGAAACCCAGAAGGCTATATTAGTCTGTTCTTACACTACTAGAAAGTACTGCCCAAGACTGGATAATTTATAAAGAAAAGAGGTTTAATTGACTCACAGTTCCACATGGCTGCGAAGGCCTCAGGAAACTTACAATCATGGTGGAAGGGGAAGCAGATACATCTTACATGACGGCAGGTGAGAGAACATGTGTGAAGGAGGAACCATCAAACACTTAGAAAACCATCAGATCTCACAAGAACTCACTCACTACCACAAGAACAGCATGGGGAAAACTGCGCTGATGATCCAATAACCTCCCACTAGTTTCCTCCCTCAACACATGGGGATTATGAGGATTACAATTCCAGATGAGATTTGGGTGGGGACCCCAAGCCAAACCGTATCAAAGGCAAAACCCCAGGTGTTTATTTGCTTCCAATTCTTCAGAGCAGTCATCTTCATGGGTCACAGGCTTGTCTGTCTAATGCAGTGATTCTCAAAGGAGGGCATTTGGCAATGCTAGAGAAGTTTTTGGTGTGACAACTGGGATGAAGTGCTACTGGCCAGTAGAAGCCAGGGACATTGCTTGACATCTCATAGGACAGCCCACCATTTTGCAAAAGTAATAATAATAATCTTATTATTATTATTATTATTATTACTATCTGGCCCAAAACATCAATACTGCAAGGGTTACAAATCTTACTCTAACATTTCTGTGGATCCAAAATCCATCCATGGATTTAGCCTATGTATCAGTTTCCTGGACTGCCATAATAAACTGGGCAACAGAAATTTGTTATCTCACAGCTCTAGAGGGCTACAAGTCAAAAATCAAAGTGTCACCAAGGCCATGCTCCCTTCAAAGGCTCTGAGGGGGATCCTTTCTTTCCTCACAGCTTCTGAGGGCCTCAGGCATTCCTTGACTCATGGCAGCAAAATTGCAATCTCTGCCTCCGTCTTCACGTGGCCTTCCTCCCTGTGAGCCTCTCTGTCTTCTCCTCTTCTTATAAGAACCCTAGTCAGGCCTGGACCAGCCCTCCCCCTCCCTGCCGGCTCCATGAGGCCAACTGTGAGCAGCCAAACAGACAGGCTGTTGCACACAAGAACTGGCAGGTGGACACATGGAGGGCAGCGGGCATGCATGACTCGGGCTGGCACTCAAGGCCCTCCCTGGAGGGCTAGGGCAGGGCTCAGGTACTGGGAAGAATGGGGAGAGGACCTACTAACTAACTTTCCTGCGAGTGGTCAGAGAGTTCTTCAACATAACTTTGATATGGCCGCTACCTTGATATCCAAACCCTAAAAATGCCAAGTTGAAGATGACCTGAATACATGATAAAAATTTAGAAAGAGATTCTGGTTTTCTTATTGTCCCCTTGGCGTACCCTTCTGGAATAATATTCGCCAGGGTTTTGGATGACCTTCCAAACTTAGAAGACATCTGTATATCCTTGTGTTCATCAACAGTGGGAGACTCAGAGATGGATTTTGACTCTGAACTGGAAGATGATGACATAAAAAGTGATAGTATTTTGGAGGGTTCCACAATGTTTGTGGCCTTCAAAGGAAATATAGAGGATAAATGTGCCCAATTTGTTACACATGGGTAACTTGCTTTAATTATTTTTTCCTTCTTGTTAGTGTTTCTGAAATGTTTGCCCTTCCTGGTTATCTTGAGTTTTACAAAGTAAGTTTGCTAAATTGAGGTCAAAAGGCTGATTTTAAGGGCAAAGGTGGAATTTTCAGATTTTTAAAAATGGAAATGCTGTGTTTCTTTTATGTACATAGAACTGAACATAATAAAGTATTGCTTATCATGGAAAAAAAAAGATCCCTAGTCATTGGATTTAGAAAAACCCTAAAACCAGGATGATTTCATCTCAAGATCCTTCACCAATTACATCTGCAAAAACCGTATTACCGAATAAGGTCACATTCTGAAGTTCCAGGTTGATATAAATTTGAGGAGGACACCATTCAACCCACCACACCCTAGAAAAAAATTACCTTTAGCCGGAAGTAACAGCAGGGCAGTCAATGCTAAAAAACAAAACAAAACAAAACAAAACAAAAAATCCACCGCCTACCCTTAACTCCTAAATACCCAGGTTGCAGCTACAGAGAAGTAAAAATGAAGAAGTTGAATCTGGCATTTCCCAGTCTTCTGCCACCAATTTTAGATGCCAAAAAGGCAGATTCATTCCCTTCCTGCACAAAACCTTTTTTCTTTCTTTCCATAATATAGTACAGAAAAATGAAGCCCAGAGGAACACCAGGGCCTGTACAGAGTCCGTGGTATTGGTGGCAGTTTTAAAGCATAGCCACAGCTTCTTTGGCACTCCTATTGAAAGACAGAACCCATGTCCCCTGTCCTTGTGTCTGGGTGAGCCTATATCTACCTCAACCAACAGAGTAGGGTGAAAATGATGCAACAACTTTCAAGACTGGGTCGTAGATGGCTGTAAGAGTCCCACATTGTTCACTGGAACGCTGGATAAGTAGTCTGACCATCCTGAGGCAGCTACGGTGGAGAGACCACACGTATAGAGAGAAAGAGAAAAAGAAATGACTCATGAGTCCCCTGCCCCCAACTCAAATAATGCCAACCCTGGTGGTAGACATCTGAGTAAAAAACCTTCCAGAAGATTCCACCTCCTAGCCTTCAGTCTTCCAGTTGATGCCCCAAACATCACAGAGACAAGCCATTCCTCCTGTCACCTGTCCAAATTTCTGAGCCGTTGGCATTATTAAATGATTGCTGTTTTACAACATGAAGTTTGAGGGGGTTTGTTATACAACAATAGACAACTGAAAGTCTCCAACTCCATTTTCAACCTGGGAGGGCCTTTGTCAGATATTGATATGGTTTGACTTTGTGTCCCCACCCAAGTCTCATCTTGAATTGTAATCCCCATAATCCCCACATGTCAAGGGAGAGAGCAGGTGGAGGTAACTGAATCATAGGGTTGGTTTCCCCCATGCTGCTCTCATGATAGTGAGTGAGTTCTCATGAGATCTGATGGTTTTATAAGGAGCTCTTCCCCCTTCACTCAGCACTTCTCTTTCCTGCCGCCTTGTGAACAAGGTACCTTGTTTCCTCTTCACCTTCCACCACGACTATAAGTTCCCAGAGGCCTCCCCAGCCATGCTGAACTGTGAGTCAATTAAGCCTCTTTCCTTTATAAATTACCCAGTCTTGGGCAGTCCTTTTTAGCAGTGTGAAAACAGACAAATACAGATATCAAGTTCCTCATAGTTTTTGTGGCCTCCCTTCCTTGCCTGTCTCTGGGCCTCTATGTTAGCAAACAGCTCCACAGAAGGAAAAAGAATGAGGTCATTTCAGCACTTATTTATCCCCTCCATGTCCTAAGCACTGTGCTGAATGCTTGACATACATTCTCCCATGTATCTTCACAACTGCCCCAAAAAAGTGGGTATTATTCTCTCTGATTTAGAAACAAGGAAACCTTGGCTGAAAAAGTTAAGCAGTGCAGGTAGTGGAGCCTGGCATGAAAGCAGTTCCACTGGACTCTGGGGACCTTGCTCCAAGCCTCTATGCTGTCTTGCCTTTGAGCACAGCTTGTCTAGATAATCACCTAAATAATCTTCATACAAAGACCATACAAATTTTCTAGAAGTTTGTGTTATTGACAAAACTAAATTAATGTAACCACCCAACAGGTTCACCTTTCCAATTTATCACAATAGGGGAATTGCAACAGAGAAAGAGTAATTCACACAGAGCCAGCAGGGTGGGAGACTGCAGTTTTATTATTTCTCAAATCAGTCTCCCCAAGCATTCATGGATCAGAGTTGTTATGGATAATTTGGTGGGTGGGGCACCAATAAGTCAGGAGCGCTGATTGGTCAGGTCAGAGATGAAATCATAGGGAGTCGAATTGTCCTCTTGCACCTGGGCCAAGGCCTCAAGAGTCAGTTCCTGAGTCATGGCCACAAGAGCAGATGAGCCAGTTAATGTATTGGGCTTTACAATAGTGATGTCAACCCCAAGAGCAATTTGGGAAGGGTCAGAATCTTGTAGCCGCCAGCTGCATGACTCCTAAATCATAATTCCTAATCTTTTGGCTAATTTGTTAGTCCTACAAAGGCAGTCTAGTACCCAGGCAAGAAGGGGGTTTGTTTTAGGAAGGGGCTGTTATCATCTTTGTTTTAAACTATAAACTAAGCTTATCCCAAAGTTAGTTCAGCCTATGCCTAGGAATGAACAAGGACAGCTTGGAGGTTGGAAGCAAGACGGAGTTGGTTAGGTCAGAACTCTTACACTTGTCTCAGTTATAATTTTGCAATGGCAGTTTCATTAGGACACTATTGAAAGGGGCACAGCATCACAGGAAGGATTAATTGTATCAAAGCATCCCTAGCCATGTTTTGCCAAGATGGCACAACCAATGTTCATGTGGTTCCCTTATGTGGATGTTGCCCTTAAAGTTTATGACAAATATCCTTCTTGACAGTGAGAGATCTTTCAAAGGACAGGGTCCTGATTTCCAAGTCTATCCTTTGTGGGAAAGCAGGTTGACAATGGACAAACCATAGGGTTTCTGGGCAGAAAATAAATGCTGTGCTTGCTGGTTGCTGCGATGCTCCTCTGCCCCTCCAAGGGTCCTATGCTTCCTGGGGCTTTTTCATCATATACCCTGACATCGGTTTGTCCAGAAAAAAATTAAAGTAGCTTGCTTACCATGCCAACTGTAAAACAGAAAACTGAAGAAACAACTTTACATTTCTTTTAAACAACCCTTTAGACTCGTGGTTTCTGGTTCAGTAGGTAAGGAGCTTGGAAGTTGCCACTTCATCCTAACAAGTAAAAAGCCAAAAAAAACTGAAACTCAACAGCTCTTCTTAGGTCTTAGAGCAAACTGCTGCTCCCAAAACTGCAGAAACAGACAGGAGGATACAGAGACCCAAAACTTACTAGAGCAGAAACCAATGAGCAGAGAACTCCATGGGAACAAGAGCTGGGCAAGGAAACCCTAAACTGTAATTGTTCAATTTCTGGAAGCTCAATGTGGATAAGTCTGAGGATTAAAAACTCTGGGGGACCTCAACATTTTTGTGGGTTCTACCTCTAGGAGCCCAACTAGGTTCTGACAGCAAATATTAGAGAAATATCCCCTTGTACCTTTTGCACCCACCCACACACACACACACACACAAAAACTGTTTTTAGATATATCAAAGTATTCTATTCTTAACAGGGCCTGACCTCAGGAGAAGCTGTTTTACTAGACTCTAAACTGCTGGAGTTTTATCAGAGCTAAACCTTCCTGGGGAAAGGGAAATACCCACGTCCAGGCCCCTCTAGACTTCCTGTCCCACCTAAGGCTGTGCCCCTGGCAGAGACACTCTTGTGGAGGTCATAGAACAGGGGTACGGACTCACTAGAACACTGAGGCTAATCATGGGACTATAGAACATTCCTTTCCCCAGTATCCTGCCACTACATTTCTAAATTTCCTCATGTTCTTTTACCCAATGCATCATGTCTGGCTTAACAAAAAAATCACAGCAAGCTCAGGCCATAATGCTCCCTAGCCCACTGCTCAGCTGCTGTGTGGCCCAGTTCCTAACAGGCCTCAGCTCAGGGTTTGGGGACCCCTGATTTAGAGGGATATATTCCTTCTCCATTATGAAATAAACTTTCAGTGCTGAATTATACTAGATGACTTAACTTCACACTGCAGTAGGCATAGCACAGTATGCCATACACATGCAGCAGGGGTTTCTGGATAAATCTCAACCAATGCCAGCATATGGAGTCCCAGCCTGGCTCTGTGATTTCCAGACCAACTGCTGGAGGATATCTGTGTGTGAGGCTTTCACTCACAGGTGCTGTCTGCGCCTCACAGCATCCCTTTATGGTATAGTTATCTCCATTTGGCCAATGTTAACACTGGGACTCATAAGGTACCAATAGTCACGTGCTAGTAAGTTGGGAAACTGAGGCTCATACCCAGGTCTTCAGCTGTAAATACAGCCCTCTTCTACTACACTGTGCCCCTTCTCCGGAGACATCCACTACACCTTGGTTCACTGTGCAAGTTGTCTTTCAGACAAGCACCTGTGCTGGGTGAATGCCAATCCTGCCAAGCAGGTGAAAGGGAATTTTAATTTCATCTGCTCTTCTACCCATGTAGAATTTTTTAAATTAAACTTTTAATTTTGCAATAATCATAGTTGTAAGAAACAATTACAATTCTGTAACATGTAGTTGTAAGAAATAATAGATCTCAGGTATCCTTTGCCTAGTTCCTCCAAAGGTAAAACTTATAAAACTATAATACAGTATCACAACCAGGATATTGACATTGATAGTCAAGGTACAGAACATTTTTATGAACACTAGGTTCCCTCAAAACTCCTGACATTCACTAACCTGTTCTCCATTTCTATAATTTTATTACTTCCAGAACATTATATAAATGGGATCATACAGTCCATAAGCTTTTGGGATTGCCTTTTTGTATTCATCTCTGGGGACTCATGCAGGTTGTTACTGTACTAATAGTCCATTCCTTTTGATTGCTGAGTAGTATCCTGTGGTATAGATGTACCAGTGTGCTTAGCTATTCACCTAGTGAAGGACATCTAGGTTGTTTCCAGATTGGGACTATTACAAAAAACTGCTATAAACATTCATGTGTAGGGTTGTTGTTGTTGTTGTTGTTGTTTTGTTTTGTTTCATACAGGGTCTCTGTCACCCAGGCTAGAATGCAGTGGTGCAATTTCGGCCCACTGCAGCCTTGGCATCCTGGGCTCAGGCTATCCTCCCCGCCAGCCTCCCAAGTAGCTGGGGCTACAGAGACATGCTACCATACCTGACTAATTTTTATATTTTTTATAGAGACGGGGTTTCACCAGGCTAGTCTCAAACTCCTAACCTCAAGGGATCTTCCTTCCTCGGCCTCCCAAAGTGCTGGGATTACAGGCATGCGCCACGACACCCAGCCCACATGTAGGTTTTTGTGTGAACATAGGTCTTCATTCCTCTGTAATAAATGACCAAGAGTGCAATTGCTAGGTTATACGGTAGTTGCGTGTTTCTTTCTTTTTTTAAAGAAACTTTCGAACTGCCTTCCACAATGATTATGCCATTTTACATTCCCACCAGCAATCTAGAAGTGATCGGTTCCTCCACATCCTCTCTAACCTATAATGTTGTCACTATTTTTTATGTTAGCCATTCTTATAAGTGTGTAAGTGTGTATCTCACTGTGGTTTGATATCAGGGTAATACTAGCTTCATACAATGAATTAATAAATATTTCCTTTTCTTCTACTTTCTGGAAGAGACAGTGAAGAACTGGTGTTAATTATCCTTTAAACATTTGGTAGAATTCTCCAGTGAAACCATCTGGCCTGGAGATTTTTTTTCTGAGAGTTTTTAAATTAGAAATTAAATTTCCTAATTTATTTTCTCTTCTTTTCTTTTTCTTTTTTTGAAACACTCTCATTCTATCCCCCAAGCTGGAGTGCAGTGGCACGATCTCAGCTCACTGCAGCCTCCACCTCCCTGGTTCAAACGATTCTCATGCCTCAGCCTCCCAAGTAGCTGGGATTACAGGTGCGTGCCACCACGCCCCACTAATTTTTGTATTTTTAGTAGAAATGGGGTTTTGCCATGTTCGCCTGGCTGGTCTTGAACACTTGACCTCAGGTGATCTATCCGCCTCAGCCTCCCAAAGTGCCAGAATTACAGGCATGAGTCACTGTGCCTGGCCTAAATTTCCTAATTATTATAGGGTCTATTCAAATTATATATTTCATGTTGGGTGAGTTGTGGTAATGTGTGCTTTTTTGAGAGAGTGGTTCATTCAGCCTAAGCTGTCAAACTATGTATATAGACTTGTTCATAACAGTCCCTTATTATTATCCTTCTGATAACTGTAGGGTCTGTAGTGATAGCCCCTCTTTCATTCCTGATATTGATAGTTTGTGTTTTCTAATTTTGTCGGTTTTACTTTTAAAATTGACTATTTTATTGATCTTTTAAAAAAAAGCTCTTTGTTTCATCTATTTTCTCTATTGTGTTTCTATTTTCAATTTCATAGATTTCAGATATTGCCTTTATTATTTCCTTCATTCTGCTTGCTTTGGGTTTATTTTGAGTTTTTCTAAATTCTTGAGGTGGAAGCTTCTGTTATTGATTTCAGACTTTCCTTCTTTTCTAATGTAAGCATTTCGTGCTATACATACCCTTCTTGGCACTGTTGTAGCAGTGCTGCACAAATGCCAAGATTTTGTATTTTCATTTTTTTTACTTCAAGGTAGTTTTTATTTTCGTTGAGCCCTCCTCTTTGACCCATGGATTATTTTGAAGTGTGTTGTTTAGTTTCCAAGTGTTTGGAGATTTTCCATTTATCTTTCTGTTATTGATTTCTAGTTTGATTTCACTGGGTCAGAGAACATACTCTGTATGTTTTCAGTTTTTTAAAAATTTCTTAAGGTCTGTTTTATGGTACAGGATATGGTCTATCTTGGTATAATGTTCTGTGGGCCCTTGAAAACAATGTGTATTTTATTGTTACTGAATGTAGTTTTCTTTTTCTTTTTTTTTTTTTTTTTTTCTTGAGACAGAGTCTTGCTCTGTTGCCCAGGCTGACGTACAGTGGCACAATCTCAGCTCACTGCAACCTCCACCTCCTGGGTTCAAGCAATTCTCCTGCCTCAGCCTCCCAAGTAGCTGGGATTACAGACACCCGCCACCATACCTGACTAATTTTTTGTTTTTTTTTAAGTGGATACAGGGCTTCACCATGTTGGTCAGGCTGGTCTCGAACTTCTGACCTCAAGTGATCTGCCTTGACCTCCCAAAGGGCTGGTATTACAGGTATGAGCCACTGTGCCTGGTCTTGAATGGAGTTTTCTATAAATGTTGATAAGATTCTGTCGATTAATGTTTGCTGAGTTCTTCTATCCTTGCTGATTTTCTGTCTAGCTTTTCATCAATTATTTATTTATTTATTCGAGACAGGGATATGCTCTGTCACCCAGGCTGGAGTGCAGTGGCATGATCTCAGCTTACTGCAACCTCTTCCACCCAGGATCAATTGATCTCACAACTCAGCCTCCTGAGTAGCTAGGACTATAGGCGTGCGCCACTACACCTGGCTAATTTGGGTTTTGTTGTTGTTTCTTTTTTTTGGTAGAGATGGGGTTTTGCCACGTTGTGCAGGTTGGTCTCAAAGTTCTGGGCTCAAGCAATCCACATGCCTTGGCCTCACAAAGTGCCGGGATTACAGGCATGAGCCACTGTGCCTGGCCTACATCAATTTTTGAGAGAGGCATGTTGTGCTCTCCAAATACAGTTGTGGATTTTCCGATTTTTCCTGCCTATTCTGTGAGTTTTTGCTATCCATATTTGCAGCTCCATTGTTTGGTGCCTATGCAGTTAGAATTACCATTTTTTTTATTTACAATTGACCCTTTTATCATGACATAACATCCCTCTCTGTCTCTAGTAATTTTCTTTGCTTTGATATCTACTTTAATATTAATATAGCCAATCTTGCTTTCCTTTTATTAATGTTTGCATAATATATCATTTTCTAGCTTTTTACTTTTTTAACCACTTTAACCATTTTATAGTGTACAGTTCAGTGGTATTAAGTACATTCACATCATTGAACAACCATCACCATCATCCATCTCTAGAACTTCTTTAATGTTCCCAAACTAAAACTCTATGCTCATTAAACATAATTCCCCATTTCCCCCTCTCCTCAGCCCCTGGAAATCAACATGCTACTTTCTATTTCTGTGAATTTGACTATTGTAGGTATCTCATAGAAGTGAAATTATACAGTATTTGTCCTTTTGTGACTGGCTTATTTCACTTAGCACAGAGTGTATTCAAGGTTCATCTATGTTGTAGCATGTGTCAAGTTTTTTCCTTTTTAAAGCTGAATAGTATTCCATTGTATGTATATATCACGTTTTTGTAATCCATTCATCCATTAATAGACACATAAGTTTCTTCTACCTTTTGGCTATTGTTAATAAATCTGATGTAAACATTGGTATACAAATATCTTTTCAAGCCCTCACTTCCATTTCTTCTAGATACATACCCAAAAGTAAAATTGCTGGACCATATAATAATTTTATGTTTGATTTTCTGAGGAGTCACCATATTGTTTTCTACAATGACTTCAGCATTTTACATTACTACCAGCAGCGCACAAGTGTTCCAAACTCCCCACATTCTTGCCATCACTTGTTATTTTCTGTTTTGTGTGTGTGTGTATTTATGTGTATCTTTAATAATAATCATCCTAATGGGTGTGGAGTGCTTCCATCTTTTGCTTTTAACTCGCCTTTATCATTATATTTGCAGCAAGTTTCTCATAGACAGTATACAGTAGAGTTATGTTTTTTGATCCACTCAGGCAATGTCTGCCTTTAGTTGGTGTTTTTAGACCATTTACAGTGAAAGTGATTATTAATATGTTAGGGCTTATCTCTGCCATTTTATTTCTTTTGTTTTCAGTTACTTTTTCCTTTTCTCACCTTCTAATGGGTTGCTTAAATATTCTGCAGAATTAAGTTAGGATTTTTCTATAATTTTTTAGTTTATCTCTTTGCAGAGATTTTTTTTTTTTTTTTTACATAGTCTTGCTCTGTTGCCCAGGCTGGAGTGCAGTGACACGATCTCAGCTCACTGCAACCTCCACCTCCCAGGTTCAAACTATTCTCATGCCTCAGCCTCCTGAAGAGCTGGGATTACAAGCATGTACCACCATGCCCAGCTATTTTTTTTTTTTTCCAGTAGACAGAGTTTTGCCATGTTGACCAGGTTGGTCTCAAACTCCTGGTCTCAAGTGATTTGCCCTTCTCGGCCTCCCAAAGTGCTGGGATTACAGGAATGAACCACTGCGCCCAGCCATCTTTGCATAGCTTTTTAGCGGTTGCTCTAGATACTGCTTTTTATGTACATAATTTATCACAGTCTACTGGTGTTGACATTGTACCAGATTGAATACATATAAAAACCTCTCCTTCCTTTATATTACATTACACTCCTGTTTTTATTACTGCCTTAAATATTTCCTCTAGATACATTCAGAACCACATTAGAAAGTGTTTTAATGTTTGCTTCAACCATCAATCGTAATTTAGAAAACTCTTGTAAAGCTTATTGTATGTAATAGCCCATATTTTTGCTTAACATGTTCTTTCTTCCTTCCTAATATTCCAAAGTTCCTTCTTCTTGTTTTCTTTTCTTTATGTGTGGAGAACTTCCTTTAGGTCTACTGGCAACAAATTCTGTTCATCTTTCTTCATCTCAAAATGTCTTGATTTTCTCTTTGTTCCTGAAGGATATTTTAGCTAGCTATGGAATTCTAACCATTCTTTCCTTTCAGCACTTAAAAATTATTATGCTGCTTCCTTCTGTTTTCTATGGTTTCTGATGAAAAGCTCCACTTTCATTTAAATTGGTTTTTTTTTTTTAATTGTACATAAGGTTTCATTTTTGTCTGGCCACTTTCAAGATTTTTTGTTTGTCTTTAGTTTTCAGAAACTAAATTATCATGTCTTGGTGTGGATTTCTTTGAGTCTATTCTCTTTGGTAATTCCTTAGCTTCAGAAGTCTGTAATTGTATATCTCTTGCTAAGCCTGGGAATTTGCCAGTGATTGTTACTTCAAATATTTTAAAATTCTTTTCTCTATCTCTTCTTCTGAGATTCCAATGATGCAAATGTTAGATCTTTTGTTATGGTCCCATCAACACCTAAAGCTCTATTTGTTTGTTTGGAGTTTTTCTCACCAGTTTGTTTTCTCTCTGTTGCTCAGAATGGATAATTTCTATTTTTCTATCTTCCAGTTCTCCAATCCTTTCCTCTGTCCCCTCCATTCTCTTGTTGAGCCCATCAATTAGTTTTTAAGATTTTGCTGATTGTATTTTTTAGCTCTTAAATTTTATTTGGTTCTTTATATTATCAATTTCATTGTTGCGAGTTTCTTTTTCACTGAGGCTTTCTATTTTTCTATTTGTTTCTATCATGTTCATAATTGCTTGTTGAAGCTTTTTCATCACAGCTGCATTAAAAACCTTCATCAAATGATTCTATCATCTGTCATTTCAGTGTTGCCATCTATCAATTCTTTTTAAGTACGATGACAATTGAAGAGAAACCTGGACATTTTCATATTATTTTCTGGTTTAGCTGGCTTTCTTTGACAATGCAGGGGAAGAGGGAGTTTGCTGCCTCATTTTCGACAGATGGAAGTAGAATACCAGTTTCTCCACTCAGGCTCCATTGCCATGGGAGAGGGGAGTGTGCCTTGCTGTTGCTGGTGGGTAGGAGTTCTGGCTTCTAATGTGGTCTCCACTAACTCCATTGTGGAGGTGGCCTCATTATAGCTGGGCAATGGTAGAAGACCTGACTCTCTACTAGGTCTCCTCTAACACCACCCCTTCCAAGGATAGAGGTACATGTCATACTCTCAGGTGGGGAGGGAAGTCCAAGCTCCCTTTGTGGTTTCCACAGACATAGTGGGGACAGGAGTGCATCATGACTGTCCAGCAGGGACAAAAGTTGGCTCCTTGCTTGGCCTTCTCTAATCCGACTTTTTGGGTGTGTTAAGTAAGGCTCCGCATCAAGGCATAATGAGGGCAGACATCTGGGCTCCCCACTTGGCTTTCACTAGTGAGGGTGGAAGTGGGCCAAAGTTTTCCCATGGTGTCTGGCTGCAGTAGAGCTGTCATTGTCTGGAAGGTTTCTGTCTTGCTAGGCTGCCCCTCTTCTGGTACTTTGGCTGGAGAGAGCTGGCTTTTGTGGGCACTTTTTTGCCCGTGCTTGTTGCTGTTTCCAGGTTTCTGGCTTCTTCAGCTGCAAGTCTGGGGTGTATGAGGCAAAAAGAAAACCCAGAGAACTCATCACTGTGTCATCCCTCGGGTCCCAAGGTCCTAACTACTCTGCCTTCTTCCCTCTACCTTTCAGAGTCCTTACGTTTGTTTTACATACAACATTAATGGCTTTAAGGTATAGGAAGAATAGGGGAAAGTATGTTATTCCATCTTCCCAAAAATACAAGTCCAAGAGAATGGTTTTTATCAGTGGATTTTTTTTTTTTCTAATGAGGCTGATTTCAAGAACAACATGATGTTGTTTAGTCAAAATCAGTAAAGATCATAGATATTTTGTATAGCCAAAGGCATAAGAACGAACATCAGCACTTGCCACCCTATTCTGAGATACATGAATAGTTGCACCATGAGGAAAATACTTCTCTGTGATCAAAAACATCCGGGAAAGGTTGCATTTTATGCCCCCTCACTTCGGAATTCTCAATGAAATTAGCATATTAAATACTCTGAGAAGATCTGAATGTAGTTAATTTTTTTAATCCAGTGTTTTCCAAATTCAACTAAGCAGGAAATATGCTTTACCAGCATACTTACAATAGCCTATACTCCTGTCCACTTTGGAAATAATGTCCACTGAGCCACATAATCTGGGGAGCTATCTCAGGACCCACCCTTCACAAGGGAGGGGACTGGCATCTTACTGTGTGTGCTGTGCCCCCAGGTCCACAGAAGGATCAAAGGTCATTCTGTCTTGACAGAACATGCAGAGGAGAGCGGTGGGGAGAACATAGTAATCCTTTGCATTTTTCCAATTCCAATAACCTCTGTGCCTTTATCTTTTCTTTAAGTCTATACCAACCTCTACTAGGTAAGAGGGAAAAGTATTACTATCTCCATGTTGCAGGTGACAGAGGCCCAAAGACATAAAAGTATATTCCTAGAGGAGCCAGATCTAGAACCGCACCCTTTGGGCTACAGAGCCCTCCATAATTACTGAGCCCCTGTGATTCCAGCCTGGAGTCCGACCCTGCCAGAAACAGATACAGTCTCACCTCCTGGGCCTGCCCTCCAGGATCCTGGACCCTGAATCCTAGCTCGGCCTCCCTAGTAAAAGTAATAATAATAATAATAAATAACCCCAAGAGGCTTCTAGAACATGGCTCCCTGCTCACTGTCCCATACAGGGCTCTTCCAGGATGGCCTTCTTGCTTTCCAGAAACCTTTGTTCCATGGAAAACAAGTGCTGTTTTCCAGAACAAAGCCTCCAGGGAGGTGAGGGGAAGCCAGAATCCTAAATACAGGATGAGGCTCAGAATTGCTCCCCGGCCCTCACTTCCTCTGCAGCCATCACAGCCCACTGTGTGACTTGAGAGAGGAAGTGGCTGGGACTTCAGAAAGTGGATTTACTGGGAAGAAATGATTCCAGTAAACATAACCTCCAAGCGGCATGCCCCCCCCTTCCCCTCAGAACTACACAATAGTGACTTGTCTGCCATGTCGCCTTCAGGGAATGGGGAAAAGGAAATGACCACTCTTATTTTGAGAAAAGTTCAGGACGAGGGCAAGGTCATTGAATAAAATGAGCCATGGGATGATGCTGTAAAAACGAAACATTCATCCCAGACAAGAGCTCCTGTCTGAAGGATCACTTTTCCCTGCCTCCATGGTTATAGCACAGCCTCCCTTTTCTCTGCAAATGGCCACAGAGGAAGGCAATTCTTTGGAAAGGGAAGAACTGAGAGAACAAGGGATTTTATGGTTGACATCACTGGTCTGACTGGCCTTGCCAGAAAACGGAATTTATTTTGGCCCTGCAATTAGTTCTTCCTTCCCACTTAACAATTCTTCTTGCTGCTAAAGACATTAAGTGAAGCATTAAATTCTTAAAATATTTCCCCCACTTGCCAAGCCTGGCTGCTGCAATGGCAATAGGAGTCTTTTGCTTTAAGTCATTGAAGGCCACTGTTAGAACCTAGCTACAGCCTGTAGGAGGGAAAATAGCATCCATTGTTCACTCTTTAGCTTGGATTAGTTTTTCCAGCCTGACCAGATAGGCTTAAAGAATCCCACGTAAGACTGATTCCTGGACATAAGGCTGATTTGACTGGGAGAGAGGTCAGGAGAACATGGAGCATGTCCGAAACAGTTGGCCCAAGAGGGGACCCCGAAAGTTACTGTGGTCAGTCTGGGGCCGGCATGAGAGCCCAGGCACTTGGGCAAGTCCAGGAGACACAGCGAGAGGGAAGGAGGGGTGTGAAAGGCAGGTGAAGGAGCGCCAGCCTCAGACCACAGTTCCACCCCAACCACGTGCTATCACCACCACTGTCCTTTGAGCAGCGCTGAGAGGAAGGAACAAGGAGAGTCCAGAGGGCCAGGTTCTGTCATTACCACCTAGCTATGGGGCCTGGGGAAATGGCTTCACCTTCAAGCCCACGTCCTCCTTGGGCTAGATCTACTCCAAGGCCACTTTCAGCTCTAACATGCCGTGTTTTAAAAAATATATTTTAAGTTATTTTTTTCTTCCCTCCACCACCCCAGATTTGCATATTTATCACATGTTCACCTCAACCAAGACAGAAGTGCATGAAGTAAAAAGTAAAACACCCTCCCAGCCCCCCAGCCTCACCTTCTCAAGGTTGTTGACCCCAGGGCTTCATTTCCAGACAACTGGAGCGGAGGGGAGTGTTTAAGATCCCGGGCTCCAGACACAAACGGCCCAGTTCAAACCCATGTGAGGTCCTTCCCACTGTGAGGTCTTAGACACAGCCCTCCCTGCCTACCTGCTTCCTCATCTGCAAAACTACAACTATAATAGTGTCTGTATTTCTGTGAATGAACACACAGAACCACAACAATGCCTGGACACCATGTTCCCTACATGCCAGCTATTTTGATTGCATCAGACTTTCACTTACAGTAAGGGAGCGATAACTGTAACAGATGTGAGTGCTACCTTTAAGGAGCTCACAGTTGAAAGTCGTCCCTGCAAATGTCAAGACCCGCTTTTTGTCTGTTCCATGCCCCTCCATGTGGAAGGAGGGAAGGAGATGTTGGTTAGAGTGGAGCGTAGCTAAGGAGTTGCCCAGGACTGACCCATCACACAGGTGGCTGCATCACAGTGTGGAATCGCTTCAGCCAGACGAGCCATCAGAAGGAAGCTAGATAACCCATTTAGAAACAAATATCTTAAAAGGGCATTGCAGATAAAGCAATGAAGAAAAAAACTGAGTTTCCTATTAATTATGATTTTTTTTAAAAAATACAATCCATGCGGAAATTCCCAATCAGGCATTGTCTGGTGTTGAACACTCTGCGGTAGAGAAATGCTGCTTGTCGTGGGGGACACACAATCCCTCCTGTCCTTATGCACCCTGGTCCCTGAGGGTTACGTCCTGTCTTCTTCAGCCTGCACCCTAAAGAGAGCTGGTGCTATTCCAGGTTCCCCAGCACAGTCTCCATCCAAATGTATCCTATCAGCTTCTCCAGCTCAAGATCACAACAGCTCACCCCTGGATTGATTTGGGAGGCCAAGACCTCAGGCTTCCAGTCTCCCCCACTGGCCGGGTCCCAGTGAAGCTTTTGCCCCGACCCCCTGAGTGCCAGCTTCCCCTTCCTCTGACTCCTTAATGCTTTAAACCTGTTATAGAGGGGCAGCAGGGGCGCAGAAACCAGGGGCTGGTTGGAATCAGGTCCTGACTTAACCTCCACGGTTCTCAGTATTCTTGCCTATAAAATGTGCCAATAATAGCATCTGCTTCATAGCCTTACAGCAAAGACTAAGTGGGATGATAATGTAGATAAAATGCCTAGCATCATGTTCAGCACATAGCTGATGTTCAAGAAAAATTGTTCCCATTGTCACTTCCCATTAGAATGGCATGTTTGTTGGGCTGCCTGCCTCCACAGACCGTGAGCTCCTCAAGGGCCAGAACTATGCTATCCACCTCTGTATCTGTGATTCTCTGTGGCTTCAAACTCTAGAACAGCAGTAGTATACAGTAGGTACCCAGGAGATCAGTTATTTGCTGCCACAATAATGCTGCACCGCAAACCAAACTTAAAACAACAGTTCATTTAGTCCATGATTCAGCAACCGGGCTGTTTAAGCCAAGCTCTGCCTGGGGGGTTCTTCTGGTGTCAACTGGGCCCAGCCACAGACCATGTAGGCACTGCTTCTGCGTATGGAGGTGGTGGCGAGAGATGGACCACGTGTCTCTCATCAACCAGCAGCAAGGCCTGGCAGAGCTCTTACAGGGAGAAGAGCAAAAGGCCGCGGGGGTTTTTGAAACTGGCACATTGTTACTTTCACTACATTCTATTGGCCAAAGCAAGTCACAAGGCCAGCTCAGATTTAAGGGATGGAAAAATAGACTCTGTCTCTTAATGGGAAGAGTGGCGATGTCACATTTAAAGGGCATGGATTCAGACAGGGGTGGGAATTGTCACCCCTTTCTGAATTTCTGTGATCTACCACACCCAGTTTTTCATATGGAAGAGGTAAGTTAGAGAGAGAAAAATGAACGAAAAGAGCAATGAGAAGAAAAACCCAATTTATGTCCTCACAATCATGGGCAAAGACACTTAAATTCTAGGTTGCTCAATACAAGCAAGATGAAAATTGACCTCTCAAACCATTATGTAGTTGAGAGTTCTCTAAGGTACAGTAAAGAGAATATGTGCCAATCAGGGCATAAATCAAGACTCTCCTCTCCTGGTGTCTTGGGAAGGCAGATGGGCCTGGATTTATCGAGGACACTCAGCCTCCTGACAGCAGTATAATTACAGACGCCAGCGTCATTAATCAGCAATCCGCCAGCGACCGAGGAGTCTATAAACCTCCAACTCTCTCTGTTCCAAAATTGATTTGACTTAAAAACAATTACTTAAATTCTACATGCCTGAGCGTTTGGCTTAGGAGAATGTTGGAAAAATATCAAAAAGAAAAGTTTGTGTTTTTTATTCATCTCCACCTTCAGAACTTTGAAAGTTTTTATTAGCCCATCAATAATTGGATGAACCTTCTGTTTCACACACACACCACCCGCCTTCTATCACAGAGACTCTCACCAAAGATCCTCCAACTGTGATGTCTGAAAACTCAATTCAGTGATGAGCTAAGAGACCCGCTAACCTAAAAAGTGCTGAAAGGCACAGCCATGAATTAGGTGACTTCCATGGAGCCAGCTCCCCAGACAGGCTAGTCAGTCTCTGTCTACGTGTAACCATCCTTTCCAAAGATTCTCCATCCTTCTGGATCCCCCTTTTCTTCAATACCAAATCAAATGGTATTGGTAGTGAGAAAAGTCCCCATTCCTGGTGCAGGAAGTCTAGTATCCCCGAATGATGTATCCATGCATTTGCAGTGGTAAGAGCTCACATTCTTCTGGTCGGTCCTTGCCTAGAGTCTGCTTCCTCACTGGACCACAATTCCTGCAACGCCTACCTCTCCCCTTTCTTGAGATGTTCTGCTATGGCACAAAATCTCTTTTCTGCAAAGGTCTTTGTACACAAGCTACACATAACAGATTTTACTGAAGGTTTGGTGGCCAAAAGAGGGTCATTGCAGCATAGACTATGAGGTAAATTCATGACCAGGCAGACACCACTTCTAGTTTTAGGCTACCTCTGCTTCCCAGGGAGGCTTCTTCTCCGGTCCCGTCTTCCACATGTTCCAGCCTTAGGCCATGTCACTGGGCCCCATGACCCCTCAGAGCTCCCTCTAGATGACTGTGTCATCTCCTGCTGGTCTGATCTTCTAGCTTCTCAACTCATCTACATCCTGGACACCAAAAACCCTCAATATTTCTTCATTTCCAAGAGCAATTTTGCCTTCCTTTGTTTTGTCTTTACTCATCCAGCTCAGGCCCAGAACCTGATCTCTCAGCAGTAGCAGGGCTCCTGTCATTTTTCCCAAACACTAGGGCCATTCAACCTCCAGAAACAATTCATCTTCCTCCGAGACCAATGAAAAAAAATCGCACTCAACTTTTGAAGTAGCAAATGTTTTCTATCATCTTTCCACACTGTCTACCACGTGATTTGAAAGCTTAGGGAGACCTGCCTAACCCCCATGCCTGACACCCCTACCAAGAAGGTCATCTCTTCAGGTTAAGGGATTATATCCAGAAGATGCACATAACCACACATTTCATTTGGGAAGAATAACCCAGCAGACCTCAAACTACAAGTTCTCAAACTTTAGCACATATACCAATCTTCTGGTGCACATGTTAAAAATACAGCTTCCCTGGCCCTCACCTGACACAGCAGACAGTAGAACCTAGGAATCTACATTTTGTAAAGTCTTTCACCGCCACCCTCCCCCAGGTGCTTCTGATGCAGGGGATCAGCTGCTCACACCTGGAGCAACTCTGTGCTTCTGCTTGATCTATGGCATGGAATGCAGGAAGGCCGAGGATCCAACCAACATCTCAAGGTTTCCTAGGGCTGCTGTAACAGATTGCCACAAACTTAGTGGCTTAAAGCAACAGAAATGTGCAGCACTGTTCATAATGACCCAAAAGTGGAAGCAACCCGAATGTTCATCCACAAATGAGTGGATAAACAAAATGGATATTACACACAGTGAAATATTATTCAGCCTTAAAAAGGAAGAAAACTCTGACACATGCTATGACATGGATAACCCTTGAAGACATGATGCTAAATGAAATAAGCCAGACACAGAAGAAAAAATACTATATGATTCCATGTATATGAGATACCTAGAGGAGTCAAATCTGTAGAGATGGAAAGTAGAATAGTGGTTACCAGGGTCTGGTGAGGAGGGGAGGATGGAGGATTTATTTCCATGAATACAGAGTTTAAGTTTGGGATAATGAAAAAAGTCTGGAGATGGATAGTGTTGATGGGTGCACAACAATGTAAATGCACCAATGCCACCAAACTGTACATTTTAAAAGGGTGAGAATGGTAAATTTTATGTGAGATAAACAACCCCAGCCCCAGAAATGTACTGTCTCATCGTACTGGAAGTTGAAAGTTGAAAATCAGTATAACTGGGCTGCAGTCAAGGCATTGGCAACCCCACACTCTCTCCAGAGGCTCTAGCAGACAATCCTTCTTTGCCTCTTCCAGCGTCCGGTGCATCCTTGGCTTCTGGCCACAAAACTCCGGTCTCTGTCTCCATCTTCACATCACCTTCTCCTCTTCTCTCTGGGTGGGGAATCTCCCTCTGACTCCCTCCTGTAAGAGCACTTAGGATGGCATAATCTTCCCACCTCTAGATGTTCAATTCCATCACATCTGCAAAGTTCTTCTTCGCCATGCAAGGTAACATTCATGAGTTCCAAGGATTAGGATGGGATATGTTTGGGGGACCATTATTTGGCCTACCGTACTCTCTGTCAGAGTTCCCAGGAAATGGGGGCCACAGTGGAGAGAGGAGAAAGAGAAACAGTAAAGAGCTGGGATTTGGGCCTTAGGGGCAGCAGGTCCAGGGGAAGGATGGGCATCCCAGGCAGGGGAGGGCCCCACTCGGTAGGTCCTGGGTGTCGGGGGTGCTCTCCCAACCCAGCAGGAGCCCAGCTCAAGATGGAGCCACTTGTCAGGGAAGGGAGTGTCTGGGGGTGCAGTGGTTGCGTCAAGGTCACGGCCCAGCCTCCCAGATATGATGGGTACCCAAGCACACACAGTGTCACATGCTCTGAGGCAGAAAGGGAAGCAGGAAGTGACTCCGACCCCCCTCATGCCTGGCTTGGGCCTCGATGAGGGCACTCCAGGTCTGAAGAAGGACAAAAAGTCAAGTTTAGCTCCTACAGTGTGCCAAGCAGAGCCAGGCACTCTTCATACTTCATCTTAGCTAATCCCCACCCCAGCCCCAGAAGGGAGTCATATTAGCCCCTCTTCACATGTAAGGTACCTGCAGCTCACAGAGCAATGGGCAACCTGAAGCAACGGGCTCACAGTTACACTGTATGTCCATCTTCTGAGTCCCGTAAGTCCTGTCGTGGGGAAGAGCTCCCGTGCGAGTTGGACAGAGCTGGGATGAATGTTATCCTGGCCCTGCATTTACTGGCCATGTGACCCTGCACACCACCTTGCTACACTGGCTGCGTCTATCTCGTGGGTTAATTGTTGTAAGATAAGCACAGTGCTGAGCACAGCATTTGGCATGAAAACACTCAGATAACTCATATTAATGTCCCCAGCCCTGCCCAGGTGTGGAGAGCAGGGCCTGCCCCAGCACAGCTCCTCCCTCCCTTGCATGGTGGAGAGTACCCAAGCATGGATGCTTGCTGCTTTGCCACTATCATCTGCAGCTGGTTGGGCTGGCCTGGTTAGAAAGCGGTTTCTAGACAGAGGAGCTCCTGGGTTTGTAACAGCTGGACTCTCCTAGCCCCTGCCCTTGGGCCTCCCAGCAAGTCCACTATGAACCCTCAGCAAAGCAGAGCGCAGAGAAGCCTCAGGATAATTCTCCATTTGTCCTCCACCCCCATGGCCAACTTGAGTCTCGATGGGCTTCAAGGACTTTGTTGTTCCGCTGCTCAGAGCCTCTCGCAGGCCCAGCCTCACAGCCAGTGCCAGCTGCAGTCGCGGGGCTGGCAGCCAGACTGGGGAAAGCAAGGGGGGCCCCGTCCCTGCCCCCAGCCTTCTAGGGGGTTCTGCCTGGACAAGAAACCCTTTCAGAGTCATGAATCCAGTTGTGGGACAGGCCTGTGATTGTACATGTTGTTTTAAAGAGCTTTAACAAACACAACTGGCCTAATAATGGCCCGACTAACATTGACTCTGGAGGTCACCAAGCCCAGGGCACCCACAGGGAAACCATTGTGGCCCTGCCCGAGTGGCCCTAGGCACTCCAGGCCTGGCAGGATCTCCCATAATCCACACTCTAGGTGTACCTCACAGTCATCCAGAAAGGAGGGAATCTACCCTTGTATGAGTGCCATTGTATGCCAACCTCTGCCCTCCCGTCATAGGTGAGGGGCTGATGTCCTATAGAAATGCACTATCACTCTGCCCAAGGCCTCACTCAGTGAACTTGTCCCAAATGAACCTTCTCCCCTCAGTACCAAACCTACCGCTCTGACCTGCTGTCTCTAGTTCCGGCCCTGAATCCCATCACTGGCTTCTGCTTCTCTCCCGAGACCCTCAGAGAAGGCAGTGTGACAAGATCCAAGCTCCCCAAGGAGCTCTGGCAGCTCCCTGGTGGCTCATAGCCAAGCACCTTTCTGTTTGTCACAGCCTTGCCCAAATGTAAACAACCAGTGCAGGCTGGCCCCAGGGCTCACATCCCGCTCACGACAGTGTGCCCTCTCTTCATCGAAATTTGACAAGTCTCAATGTTCATCGTCTAAAATGAAAAGTACTGCAGGCATAGAGACGTGCCCCATGTGAACGGGGCCTGCTTATCTATGACCTCAGTGGCAAAACAAAACAAAAAGGCATCCCTGACAAGTGGGCAAATTTCCTTGGATTTTATAAAAACTTTACTTAGCATCTGCAGAGTGTGGAGCTGCAAAAAGCATTCAAGGTGGTGAGGTCCAGCTCCTAGTTTTATTTATTTTATTTATTTTTTAAATTTTTATTGTGATAGCTTTTGGGGTACATGTGGGTTTTTGTTACATGGATGAATTATGTAGTGGTGAATTCTGAGATTTTAGTGCACCCATCACCCAAGTGGTATATTTATACATTGTACCTATGGTGTCATTTTTTATCCCTGGCCCCCCTTTCATTCTTCCCCTTCTGCGTCTCTGAAGTCCACTTTATGACTCATGCCTTTGTACACTCAGAGCTTAGCTCCCACTTATCAGTGAGAACATATGGTTTTTGGTTTTCCACTCTGGTGTTACTTCACTTAGAATAATGGGCTCCAGGCCGGGCGCGGTGGCTCACGCCTGTAATCCCAGCACTTTGGGAGGCCAAGGCAGGCGGATCATGAGGTCAAGAAATCGAGACCATCCTAGCTAACATGGTGAAATCCCATCTCTACTAAAAACACAAAAAATTAGCCAGGCGTGTGGCGGGCACCTGTAGTCCCAGCTACTCGGGAGGCTGAGGCAGGAGAATGGCATGAACCCAGGAGGCGGAGCTTGCAGTGAGTCGAGATCACGCCACTGCACTCCAGCCTGGACGACAGAGCGAGACTCCGTCTCAAAAAAAAAAAAAAACAAAAACAAACAAAACAAACAAACAAACAAAAAACCAGAATAATGGCCTCCAGCTCCCTCCAAGTTGCTGCAAAAGACATTACTTCGTTTATTTTAATGGCTGAGTAGTATTCCATGGTGTGTATATACCACTCATTGGTCAATGCAGCCCCTAGTTTTGTAAGTTAGGAAACTGAAGCAAGAATGGCCTCCAAGGCATGTAGCTGGGACTGGAGTTTTAAATCATGTGACAGTCCCCCACCCCTACACATTATCATTCCTTGACAACCTTGATGACAAGGTTAGAAACTGGAGTCTTATCATTGGTAGGACTTTCCTTAAATGAAGATCTCAACCTCTATCCTGGACAAGTGGGAGCTTACAGAATGGATTCAGGGTCCCAGGTTGGGCAAGGCTGATCCGTGAAAGAGAATCTAGAGGCAAAACTGAAGCTACAAACAGGCACAGGCTGATCAAAATGTCTCAAAGATGCCTTCAAAAAGGTAAGATATGAAGAGGCAATCCAGGTATAAGACCTTGGGATGGCATCAGATTTGGCTTCGAGGCTGGGAGGGGGTTCTGAGAAGTGGGGTTCTGAGAGTGGCCTTCTGCTCCCAAAGGGCTATAGTGGTCACAGCAATTGGGAGGAGTCCTGAGAAGTGGCCTTCTGCTCCCAAAGGGCTGTAGTGGTCACAGTGATTGGGAAGGGTTCTGAGAGTGGCCTTCTGCTCCTGAAGGGCTGAGGTGGTCACAGTGATTGGGAGGGGGTCTGAGAGTGACCTTCTGCTCCTGAAGGGCTGTGGTGGTCACAGTGATTAAGCAGTGCAATGGTTTTTTCTTCCCTGTTCTTACAAAACTGGTTACCTGTCTAAATTCTTAGCTCTGCTGAGCTCAGAATCCATCTTTTTTTTCCTATCAATGTGGAGTAGAAACTTGTTATCTGGCTCAATATTAATCCATTTCAAAATCAGCATCAGCAGGTCTATTTTTGTAAGTGCTTAATACAATGAAAAACAACTGCCCCTCTCAACTCCCAGCCCGGGGTTCTTCCTACCAAACCAAGCAGATTATTGCCCACACAGAGGCTCAGTTCATTGAAAAATATTTAGTTTTTACCTTTCTGTTTTTTCCCTTCTGGCATGGCCTGTGAATGAAACCAGGAGCTGGGGATTTCGTGAGTGTTTCGAGTCCATCTAGCTTCACAATGAACTGCAGGTCCTGCAACAGAGAGGGCTGGGCAGCCAGCACTTCTCAAGCTGACTCATGCTTGGCTCCATTACTCTGGGATTCAGTTTCTCCAGTTATAAAAATTATGATAGAAGATGGAAAGCAAATTTATTGAATGAAGGATAGTTTTCAAGAGCCCCCACTGTACTTGCACAAGCAACTTTCAAGACCTGCAAGTTGTATATCTATAGTTTTGTACTATTTTTCTTAAAGTCCCCAAATTATAAATACATAAGCCTCTGTAAAGCCTGATCCATCCCCAGAATGGCATCATCCAGCTAGTCAGGGGCACTAAGGATTCACATTTTGAGAGAAAGGCTAGACACCATGCCTCCTTTCCTCTGCTTTTGCCAATTCCTTTTTTTTTTTTTCTTCTTCTTTTTTCTTTTGCCAATACTAAAGAGTTGGAGATGTTGCTATCAACAGAAGCTGACACCAGATACTTATTAACATGATTCTATTGGAAGGGCCACAGAGCATTGGGTTACAGTGATGTCTATTGTTGATGAAAAGATGAGGAGCTTCCACTGTGAAAAATAAAACTAAGCTCATATAAAATTCAACTTGGCTAATTTGACTTGAAGGTTGCAAAGCAGGAGGAAGCCAGAAAGAGGGGGAAAAAAGAACTAGGAAAGGCTATGCAGCAGAGAAAGTTTAGGAGACTGATCTATAGAGCAGGAAGAAGTCATCCCCTTATCACTGGGCCTCTTTGCTCTATAGAGAAGACACTGCCCAGTACCTGTTGATGTTCTGTGTTGCAACTAAGAGAATACAGAAAAGACCCCTGTCTGTGCTGCAAGACTGCATGTTGTGGTATGAGGGGCTTCAATCATTCATCATTCATTCAACAAATGTTTTCATCAGTGTTGGTAGATGCTGGAGACATTAGGTCGAGCAAAACAGATGTGGCCCTGGTGTTCCAGTTTGGAGAAGACACAGCCAAGCAAAGAAGCCATTGCAATTCGATGTGATGTGTGCTGCAATAGGGCAATACAGGATATTAGGGGAGCACAAATCCTAATATCTGATCCAGCTTTGGGGAGTCAGGAAAGACTTCTCCAGGGAAGCGAGGATCCACCTGAGACCTGCAAAATGAGCAGGCATTCACTAGAAGCAACGAGAAGCGTGTTTTAGGCAGAATGAAGAGGGAAGCAGTGTTTCTGAAGCATCATGGACCGGGTGTGTGGTAGAGTCATGGGGGAAGGATAGAGGGGGCATTATTTAAGCAGACACTGGCTCTTATGGGCTTTGAAAGCCTTAGCGAGGAGTGTAAACTTTATCTCAAAGGTAATAACTTTATGATATCACCAGATGCTGTGGGGGAGTGGTCTGGAGGGAAGCAAGGCTGGGGATAAAGAGGCTAGTTAGGAGGCTGTGGCAATGGAGGCAAAATGTAATGGGGCCCTGGATGGAAGTTGCAACCATGGATGGAGAGATGAATAAAGATTCAAAAAATATTTAAGAGGCACAATAGACATGCTTTGATAGTTGGTTAGAAATGCAGTGTAATGTGTCCAAGGAATCTAGGATGACCTCAGACACATTTGACTTGAGCAGCTGGGCAGCCAGATGGTAGAGCCATTTGGAAAGACAGTGACTCCAGAAGGAACAGGTTTAGTGCTTCTGAACTGAATTGGCCATTAGGTTAAAAGGAGGCTTCAGAATTCACAGCGGAAGGTCAAGTTGAAAGGCCCAAGAAAAACTGACTTATTAAAGTTATAGAGGTCAGGACAGAGGAGGAAAAGACAGGAGGTTGAGAAGTTCAATTGAAAAGGTGTCCAGATGAGAAAAGGAGGCTACAAAACCATGTACAATAAAATACACATGCACATGATAGAAACAAGGAAAAGATGCTGGAGAAATCCACATGAACACGTTAGCAGGAATTATTGCCTCATAGTAAGATCACTGGTGATTTGTAGTTCCTTCTCTTTGCTTGGCTGTATTTGCAAAACTAAAGATTGCACAACAAATGTGTGTTCTTTTTGTAATAAAAACAAAAGGTGCTTTTGGAAAGTGGTTATGTAGGTGAGGGAAGAATACTGGAAGGGCTTTTTTTTTTTTTTTTCAGGCAGAGTCTTGCTCTGTTGCCCAGGCTGGAGTGCAATGGCACCATCTCGGCTCACTGCAACCTCCACCTCCTGGGTTCAAGTGACTCTCCTGCCTCAGCCTCCCGAGTAGCTGAGATTACAAGCAGCCACCACCAGACAGGGCTAATTTTTGTATTTTTGGTAGAGATGGGGTTGCCATGTTGGTCAGGATGGTCACTGGTCTTGAACTCCTGACCTCAGGTGATCTGCCCACCTCAGCCTCCCGAAGTGCTGGGTTTACAGGCGTGAGCCACCCTGTCCTGCCTAATGATGAAGGGCTTTTCACTTAAAGTGAAAAACGTAATTGGAAAGGTTTATAAAAGTAAAGCTTGTGGACAACTAAAGAAAGTAACCCGATTTACTGTCCCACAAACTTGGCTGCATATTGAAATCACCTGCACAATTTCAAAGACACTGTTCCTGGATCCCACGTCCACAGGTTCTGATTTAATTGACAGGAGGTGTGGTCTGAGCCCTGGAGAGGTTTGTAATGCTCCTCAGGTGATTCCAATGTTGGCAAAGATGGAAAACCACTAACGTAGTTAATGAGAAGGAAGAGGGACAACTTTTTAGCCTAGCACTCTGAGTTATTTAAAGGAATGAGAATCTTGGGGAGAAGGCTCTCAGTGAGGCCATAAAGTGGGGTCAAAGGCCGGCAGTGAGATGGCACCCCAGGTTCAGGCATGAGGTCAGTCCCACAATACGCTCTTAAATGACAACCTAGCAAAGCGAGCTGAGCTCAACCTTAAAAGGACGCTCCAAGAAACTCTGCAAAAAATGGGGACATTTTATACATGGGAAGGAAATCTGAGGTCCTGCCAACTTTGCCAGTCAAGAGCACGTGGCAACTGGTTCCGTATTCAAAGGCAAGAGACTCTCACATCCTAAGGTATTACCCAGCAAAAGGCAGTGTCAGGAGGCAGCCCACTGAAGACCTTCAAGTCCACGAAGACAATGTACGGATTATTCACTAAAACTGAGGAATGATTTTCAAATAATCTGTCACCAGAGGGCCAATCCAAGCTTCAGGCTCCAGTGCGTATGGCGGAGCTCCCACTGCAGAGACGCTGGCTTAGGGGGCTGGGGGATGCCTCCTTTGAATTCTGGGCCCACCACAGACAATCCTTCTCTTCTTGGGTGAGTTATTTCATTTCTCTAACCTCGCTCTCTTTATTTGTGAAAAACAAGCTAGTACTACCTGTTCCACAGGTTTCTCAGGATTAAATGAGCTCAGGTTGAGCTGATTGTGAAAGCAGCTATTCGGTTTTTTAAAATGTCATTGCCATTGTTTGAAATAGCAAGAGAGGATATATCGTGTTGAAGTCCGTCTGAACGGCAGTCTTGCTGCGTCATTTCCACCTCTCGCCTGACACTTTTTCCCTTCTCATTTGGTTTTCTAAATTCTAAAGTAAGGTGGCTAGAGCAGACAAACTGTTCTTTTCATAGTAGATTAATGGCATTGAGTATGTAGCCCTTAAAAACATAAAGTTTAAAAGCAAAAGCAATGGCCAGGCACGGTGGCTCACACCTGTAATCCCAGCACTTTGGGAGGCTGAGGCTGGCAGATCACTCGAGGTCAGGAGTTCCAGACCAGCCCGGCCAACATGGTAAAACCCCATCTCTATTAAAAATACAAAAGTTAGCTGGGCATGGTGGCATGTGCCTGTAATTCCAGCTACTCAGGAGGCTGAGGCAGGAGAAGTGCCTGAACCCGGCAGGTGGAGGTTGCAGTAGGCCGAGATCACTCCACTGCACTCCAGCCTGGGTGACAAAGTGAGATTCTGTCTCAAGGAAAAGGAAAAAAAAAAAAAAAAAAAAAAAAGGAACAGACTCAAAATTTTATTTTTTAAGTAAAATATCTTGACGTTAGTAATCATCAGAGCGAAGACAGTGGTTACTGAAATTTCAACTCTAAAAGGCAAAAGGCATTTATAGCAAAGTATGGGCAACTTCTGTATATATTTCATTAAATCTGAGATGCCTTTTATTGTAAGATATGTGCACTTTCTATGTGGGTAAGGAAAAAAATAGTTGCAAATTAAACTATGACACAATGCTTTCTTTCCTGATACAATGTTTTCCGTATTGAAAGAGCTCTTTCAGATTTATTTAAACATCTCCTGTTACCATGTAGCACTCCACATATCTAAAAAGGAAAACACATGTGAAATGAATTGCTTAAGGTGGTCCACAAAACTTGACATTCTCACTCTTCTGAATCACTTTGCAGTCATCAATGCCCACGTTTTCCCCACACAATTAACATCCGCGGGACTTTCATGTGAACTGGTGATACACTCTCTTATGCTCTCCCGTATTTTCTTCCCAGCCGCTGACATGTCTTTTCACAAGCTTTTTTGCCTAGTGTGTGATAGATGATCCTTTTGTGCATATCTTGGTAACAAACCTAACTCAGCTTTATCTACTTGTGGATATCTTCCTTTCATAAGTCCTATAAAGCTATGCTTCTCAAACTTTCCTGTTCATACAAATCACCTGGGGACCTTGTTAACCCGTAGATCTACAACAGGTCTGGGCTAGAGCCTGAGATCCGGCAGTTCTCACAAGCTCCCTGCTGAGGCCAACGCTGCCGGCCCCAGTGCTACAGTTTGAGCAGCAAAGCTATAAAGCAATTGATCCTATTGGTTACTTCTTTGTAAGAAAATATGGAAGTGTGATTATTCCTCCAACAAATGGTTGTTTCACTAATATCAAATTTATGCCTTGCTGCTCTGTTTTCATGCTCTTCTGTATATGCAGTAATTTTTCATTTCAATGCCAAATTGTCACATAATCTTTTCGAAAACACTTAAATGGCAGTGAAACTCAACATGTGTAGCGCCAGCATTGCACATAATTCACTGAAGTGTGATGGCGGAGAGTGGAGCTGGGATCAAGCTAGTTGTAGCATACCACCAGTTGCAAGCTGTACTCCGATATCAGAGATGCTAAAAAGTGGAGAAGGTGCAGTTTGGGATCGAAGAAATATGGAGAATCTGTTGCAAACCTCCGTACTTCTAGCTTCCACATTTTGCCTTTTTTTTCTTTTTGAGAAAATGCTGAAATCAGCATTTGGAATTGTGAGAGATAACACTAATAACACCAGTGTGTTTTGCTGTGTCTCTGTTTTTAACCTTTTGGCTTCACCTTTGTATATGGAACACAAGGATGAAAGTTCCTTGGTGTGTGAGTGTTGGTGATATGTGCGTTTACAACTGACTCCACAGCAGTCAGTCACCTGAGCACTGACTTGTTGAAAATACCCGACTCTGAGCGCCACCCAACCTGCTGACGCAGCATCTCTGGGGACAGATCCCAGGAAACCCTTTTACCAAGTCCCCCAGGGGAGTCTTAGGCCACTCAAGCTTGAGAACCACTGGTTTAGCGCCTTCGTGCCTTCCTGAAAGATTTAGTCCATCAGTCTTCCAGTAGGGGACAACTACTGGGCATGTCCCAAACACTGTGCAGGTGCCAGAGGGAACACCAAGAGGCCTGGCACAGCACCTGTCCCCACCTCATGGAGCCTATGCTCCAGATAGGTTGCCACAGAGAATACTGTGCTAGGGGCATTCAGAAGGGGGATGGAAGAGAGGAAGAAGATCCTCATATGGGCGTGATTGGAAAAGGCTTTGTGGAGAAGACGAGAAATGTGCTGGGTCTTGAAAGATAGATGAAATTTGAAAGGGACAGGAGAGGAAAGGAGCATTTCCGGCAGGTGGTACAGCATAAGCCCAGGCAAGGAGGCAGGCAAGCACTAGTCACACGCCATAGACAGTCGACCAGGCGTCTAAAGAGATGGTTCATGCACACGGGCAGAAAGTGTATGCTTGAAAGTTGGACAAGAGTAAGGCAATGCCCCAGGAGGATTTACCCTCTAATATCTGGTCCTTCCATGTGGAGTTTTTAATTTGTTTCTTTCCTTCTTTCCCTTCTCCTCTCCGTCAAGCCTTTGGCTTCTCATCAGTACCCCAGGCCATCCCTCTCCCTCCCCACCACTCAATGTGCTTCTGAACACCTCCTCTGTCCGAACCCCTCTGCTGGCAGGTGGTGCATGAGGAGAAATGCAAGCTCATTGCAATATTAATCTGAGCAAAACACAACTAGAGAGGAAATTTTGCTGCTCTGTTGCAAATAGCATATGGTACCTGCCCAAAAGCCAAAAGAAATGATTTTTTAATCATCTGCTGTTTGGGATTATCCATGCTCCCTTTCCTCAGTGTGGATAATTGAAGGTTGGCTGTATCTGGATTTCAAAGCAGTTTGGACTTTATTGAAATCCAAGGATCCCAGTTTGCTCCCCACCCCCCAGTGGGCATCCATACCAGTAATTAAACTCATCTGACAAGGGAGGGCCAAGGGGGTATCTCTGATGTGAGTGGTTACCGGAGAAAGACAACCGGCATTTCTGTGGTGCACATGTGTTCCACGTGTGGAACGAGAATGACAGCAACTGCTCTCCTTCAAGAGAGAGCCCTTTGTGCCGTGGCTCTGGGGTGCTTACCCTTAGACATTTCAGATTTGCTCTCTAAACAAAGCCTTGCAGTGAATTTAACACCTTTTAAGGTAAGACCTCACCTGCAGGTCTCACAGTGATGTAAGCAAAGATATTAGGGTGATTTGTTTTTTAGGTGGGCAGAAATTGGTCAACACATAAACACAGACACACACACATTCTGGATGCTGAAATTCTGAGGAGAGAAAGCTCTGAGGAAAGCATAGTTAGAAAAATCCATCTGTCCCCTGAAGGTGTGTACAGGTTGTGTGTGAGAAGGAAGGTGGGCAGCCTCTTGAAGGACACGGGCCGAGGAGCAGGGGGCGTCTTTCTTCAAACAGAGCCCTTCCTAGATGCAGGGGACAGGGGAGGAAAGAAGGTGTGAGTCAGCCCTTCACCTGGACTTGTTCTCCACGTGGCTATAGAGGCTCCACACAGTGCTGGGGTGAGGAGTGAGAGGCCCGGGGAAGCCCAGGAACCAGGTTGTCACTGGCTGGGCAGGGGCATTGGGCAGCTGGCTGAGCCTGGAGTAGCAGACGACGGAGGAAACCTCCGCCCAGGACTGGCCCCTCCCAGCCAGCCCCCTGTGGAGGACACATTAGCTAAAGCCTCCTGAGCCCTCTCAGCCACTTGCCCATGCATGTTCTTTCTTGATGGCAAGGGAAATTTCCCATGGCCAGCGGCCACAGAAAGTGTTCCGTTGAAGTCCGCAGCCTACGTGGACCCCCAGGAGCAACCCCCAAACCCCTGCTGAAGGTCAGTGGCAAGAGTATCAGTAGTGGGCATTCATGTGGGCAGCCCCTTCACGTCTTCACCAAAGCCAGCACTAGGCAGTCATTAGTCAGGACCCCAGCATCCCTCACTGGCCATCCCCCGAACATCAACCACCAGCAGCCTCTCCCTGGCTCCGCTTCCCCACGCGCCACGGGCTGCAGGGCCATCGCTGCCTCTGTTTGCTGTCACGCCTCAGCTGACCCGAGAGAAAGAATGTCTCTGTTTAGTCCAGAGAGGTACAGCACGTGTGTCCTGCGAGTCAGGGCTCTCCCTCTCTCTACTTCTCTGCCTGACGCCGGACATACGGCTCTTCTTGCCTTCACCATCTCAGAAGAGCTGTCGAGATCCTCTGCTCTTGCATGGAGCTTATTAGTGAGTATTTACACCTCCCTGGCTGTCCCCTCAGCAGTGCCCAGACACTGAGAGATGGCAGCCCTGCACAGCCAGCTGGCCCTCTACTGAAACGAGGATGAGTAAGGAAAGAAAGCCATCCAAGGTGTCATTTCGTGACCTCCTCAGAGAGGACAGCCGGCGATTTTCATGATTAAACCCGCTAACCACTCCCACAGGCCTCTGTGACAGCTTCTTCTGACCATAGTGGTTACTGATGAAAGAGAATCTGCATTATTTTTCTTAGTAGAAAATTAAAACCACATACACACAGATGGAGGGAGAGTGTGTTCCACTGTAATGCTCTTAATAAGAACTCCAGATTGCTCAAGGCATGTCCCTCTCATGATACCAGACACCCCCATCACCCAGAAGATGGCCCAGAGGACTTGTGCTATACAGCTCAGCAAGTGTGCATGTCACGGGGATCCAACCGCTCTGGCCCTTTCTTCACCCAGCATATTGATTCCTCCGGAGTGTCAGGCACTGTGCTGGGCCCAAGGATAAAAGCTGTCCCCAGGCCCCTCTACCACAGGAGACTGGCCAGGACACACTGAGCGTCTGCAGGAGAGTTTAGGTAGTCCCCTCCCAGGCTGCTCCATGCTGGCCCTTTCTGCTCCTGCAAAGCTGCCCATCCGTCTTGCTTTATAGACTGTAGAACTGCAGCCCTGCCTCAAAGGCAGACGCTTGCCCCTGTGGCTGAGGAGCAATGAACTGTCCACTGGCAGCTCTCCCAGCTGGAATAAAAAGACTGTACTTCAAATAAAGTTTCCTCTAAAAACATAAAAATAATAAAAATAAAGCACTACCCCGGTGTTTCCCATATGTGAGCCTGCCTTTTACGGCCTAGATGCTTGACTCTCATTAGCATTGCTGAAGAAAAGCTGTTGACTGTACGTGGGGGCAGCTCCAGGACTTCTGTATCGAGGGATTTGGGGACAGTGTAGTGGTCAGAGGGAATGGGGTATCTGCTTATTGAGCATGCTGGTTTTTGGGGAGATGCTGATGGAGAATGCAGAAGGGTAAGACCCTCTCGCAGCACCCCCACCAGTTCTTGGCAGCATCCCAAATTAAGCCTTTGTTCCATGAACAGAGCCAGCACTAGGAATCAGGAGTGCTGCATGCCAGTTCCAGCTCTGATTAGCTGAGGGACTTTGTGCAATTCCAAAATTTTCCTAAGCTTTAGGATTCTGCTCTGTAAAGAGGTGGAGTTGGACCACATCATCTCTAAAATCCCTCGAAATGATTCTAGGCCTCAGAGGAAGAAAAAGAAATTGGAGATACAGTTTCCATTCAAGGAAATGCTAATGATGGTGAAACTGTATCACCACATGGAAACTTTGATGAAACTACAAATGGTGAAAGTCATGGAAAACTCTACCCCCATTACTTCTGGCAACAGCTCCCGATTTCCATTTGGGAAGGTCACAAGCTTCCGGTTCCAGGGATGGAACTCATGACCTACAGTGTGTCCCAAGTCCAGCCACTTCTCACCAGCTCTGTCACCACCCCTGTTCCAGCCACTATTGTCTGGCCCCTGTTTCCCCCACCCCTCTCCACACAGCAAGGGGGCTTTTCCGAGCATAACTCATGTCATGCCTCTTCCCTACTGAAAAGCCTGCAGACTCCTCCATGGTCAGAATGAAGCTCTGTCTCCTTCCCATGCCAGCAGGGCCTGGCCTCCCGTGGTGTCTGCCACTTCCCCACCTCTCCTCCCCTTGCTCTCTGTCAGTCCACTCTTCTCTGTCCATACTAGCCTGTGGCTCTTCCTTCATCAGCCTGGCTTGTTCTGCTTCACAGCCTCTGCACTGGCCCCCTCTGCCTAGAATATTCTGTTCCTGGATCTTCTTGCAGCTTCTATTCTCATTGCATTCAGGTCTCTACTCAAATGTCACCTCCTAAGAGAGCCATCTTATTTAAACAGCACTCCACCCCATACCCCACATCACTCTCTACCTTCTTAATCTGCTCTGGGTGGTTTATTTTTTAATATCTGTTATCATTTCCTAATTTTGTATCATTCTGTTTGATGTACTTGTTCGTTTTCTGTCTCCTACTGGTAAGTAAGCCCAAACAGGGTAGCGGTCTAACCTGTCTTGTCAATATTATGCCTCCGGAATACACAATAGTAGCTGGTACATAATAGATGCTCAATAAACACTTGGTGAGTGAGTGAGGTCAGTCTGAGCATTCAGTGTCCCAGCCATATTGGTTGGTTCTGGTTTGGGGTCACATGACTTAACCTGGTCCAGGCAGAGTGAATCTCAGGACTTTACCAGAACACTGAGTCATGGGCACCTGCTTTGGTCTGCTGGGCTAAGTGTTGTTGTGGTGTGAGGCTGAGGCTGCCAGAGCTTCCAGATGGAGCCAGGAACAGGGCCAACCCAGGGGAAGAAGGACCAAGGGGCAAAACCTGCTGGCATTCTTAGAACCTGAATAAAGTCATACCCAAAGCCAGAACTTTCTGACTTTTCTAACTAATGTGAGCCAGTTCATTTCATAAGCCCTGTCTAGTTAATCTTCACACAACACCAAGAGTTCTGCTTACCCACATTTCCCAGATGACAGAATCAGGCTGAGGAAGAAAAGTTGAGTGACTTAGCCAAGGTCACACAGTAAGGGTCAGGTTAGGGCACAATTTAAGGTCTTCTCGCCCCAATGCTATGTTCAGTATTCTCCTCCCCAAGACCTCTAATGGCCCATTTCTGGGGAAGACAGCAGGCTTGCTGACATGACAGAACGGAGCCAGGGTGGAGTCAGATTGGCCTCGCAGCAGAGCAACCTGTTTGTGTCATTTCTGTTTATATAGGGCTTTTCTTCAAAGCACTGCACCTGTTTTTGCAAATAACTATTACAAGCCTTTTCTGTAGCAAGTCAAGAAGAGACAAGGCAAACAATAGCAACAGATGTTTCCCAGCCTTAGAAACTGGTGAGTGGCCAGCCTTGTCAGCTGACGCAGCTGACAGAGCCCAGACTGACAGCACAGGCCTCTGTGATCCGTCTTTGAGAAGTGACATGGCACCTCACACATGTTCAGTCCTCACTGTCCATTGGCCCCACCAGCAGAGTATGAGACAATGAAGCTCCTTATGTTTTAAAGAGTGGCCAGTGTCTGGCCTTTGTCCCTCCCAGGCTCCTCTCCCATGAGCGCCACTGAGGATGGCTTTGTTGATCTGGACCGTGAAGTTCAGCTGCCTCCACTGGCCCTGCTCCAAGGATGAGCTTTGTTTCTCTGAGCTGGGCTCACACCATGTGAGTCCTGGGTCCAACTCCTAGGCCTGAGGTTTCCCAGAAGCCACCTTCGGACTGACTGCCCAGGTGACTGTTCTCAGGAACAAGCCTGCAGGGAAACATCTCAGCCACATGTTCTCATTTGTGCCTGAGGTGGCCAAACAGCATCTAAAGGACTCAGAGGAAGACCAAGGGGTGGCCCAGGCTCCCCTGCCAAGCCCCCAGGCTCTTAGTGAGGGGTGGGAGCCATGGGAGCTGTCTCTGTTCATTCACAGAGCCTGCTCAACAGCCCTTTCCTTTCCTGGACCTGGTTAAGAACCTGCAGTGCCTCTCACTTTGCCTCCCAGCCAGGCCATTGGGTTCCTTCCCAGTGCCTGCCTGCTCTGCAGTTGGACCAGGGCACAGCTCAACTTGAATCTCCTACCTGGGTGGTGGCACCCATGTCACCATATGGCCCTGCAGAATGAGGCTGAGAAACCACCATTCAGATCTTTACTAGTCTGAATTCAACTAGTAAAGATCAGATGACAGTTTTCATGTGGACTCAAGTATTCACTTCTTTGGGCAGTTCTCAGAAAACCAGAGTCTAGACGGAGACTCGCCAGTTTCTGTTTGCCTTTGCCTAGAACCCGCTAGGCTCTTACTAAATGACCATCTGACTCCATACGCCTAAGGGTCAGGTAATTCCCGTAAGTCCACAGTCTTCAAGCATGGAGGTGCATCGGATTCAGAGGGGGAAGACTGAGTTCCACCTGCAGAGATTTGGGTGCGATGAGTCTGAGATGAGCTCACTGCATATTTCTGCACCCCCTTGCTCCAAGGCCTTTAATTTCATAGACATAAAGAAAAGTCCTGCAGATACAAGGAAATGAGAGGTGATCTCAGTTGATGGGGGAGACAGTGGCCCATCAGCTACTGGGTTTCAGCTGAAGATCAGTACACATCCCATGTTGCAGAGAAGAACAGAGCCGGTAAGCAGCACTTCTTCCTGGCTTCTCCATTCTCTCCTTCATGGGAGTGGACAGGAATCCCCTCATAATCTGTCCCTATGACAGCCGAGTTGTCACCACTGGGGAGCAAGGCAACCCCTGATGTCATCAGGTGCAGCACATAGCCAGGTGAGCCCAGCGCTGGCCAGGCTGTGGTTATGCATTGCACACACCCCTCTCTTTGCGTCTGGCTCACTCCTAGCCAGACTGCAGAGGCACGTGATAAGTGGCAGCCATTCAAAACCAGAGAGACTCTACCCTGTTAAAGAGGTGACACTCTCAGTCCTGATGGAGACAGCAAAACGGTGGATGTCTTTGGGAACAGCCTCCCATAGCAAGAAGCAAGCTGTGCATTTGTTCCAGGATCACATTTCGCCCTTGGGTGAACTGGCGCGGAGCAAGCAGTATCATCTCTGCTCTGAAAGGTTGTTTGCATAGGCTTTCTCCGCAGCTGTACTGGGCTACGCATGGCCATATTAGCATTAGCAATAAGATCTGGCACTTTCCAGGTCCTCAGGAAACTTACTAATCCCCATTATGACTTTATCAGGTGGGCACTAAAATTACCTCCCGCTCTTTAGAGATAACTGAGGCGCAGGGAGGTTAATGACTTGTCTGAGAGCCCTTGGCACGGGAGTATCGGCTCTGGACAGTGAACCCAGGCAGTCTTGCCTTTGGAGTTCTCCACGGCTTGGACAGGAGAACACCGCACCAAGCGAGTCTCCAGTCTGCCAGGCCAGTGCTCAGGGACCCATCCGTTGGAAGGAGTGGTGATGTGGGCACCATTTGCCTCATGGGATGGAGGGGCTGGTGTAATCCGGGCACTTGAGGTCAAGGTTTTTGTGACTAATGCCATAGATATGTGACTGGGTGATTTGTTTTTTTCCTTTTTATTAAACTGATTGTAAGATTAGTGACTGGGGCATTCCATAAACGCACATCAGAGTGTTCCAGAGAGGTGCGGCTGGTAGGGCAGAGAGAGAAGGCAAACACCAGCCCCCTGAAGGGCTGGGGGAACTCCAGCTTCTGTTTTGCAAAGACACAGCTTCCAAGAACAGCAAAGAGAAGCCAGACCAAGCTCCAAGGAGCATGCCCTGACAGCCCGCTGCGGATCCTGTCCAGGGTGGCTGGGCTGTCGTGGTCCTAGAGGATCTGTGGGTCCCTACCCTCTCTCCCTCAGCCAGGTATCTGGACACCTGAGCAGCAGTCCCCCTCCAGGGTCCCTTCCCTGCCAGGCATCAGAGCCACAGGGGAGATTCACATGGAGCCTGCCTGATGCAGTTGTAGCTGGCATCATCTCCATACCTCACAAGCATGCTCTCACTGTGAGGAAAGCCACCTGCCCTCTCTTCCTGTTTGTGTCTGTCCAGGAGAGTGCTCCCTTGCAGACACCTTTAGGGGAGGGAATCAATGGGATGGGACTTGTTGTTAGCAGTCACCGCCCCTGTTGGAGCCAGTGGGCATATGGGAGATGTTGGATGGTTCTGTTCAAACAAAAGAGAACAAGCAGTGGGTGGAGGCAGAGGGCAGCTAGCAGGACAGAGGAGGCTGGCGGGTGAGAGGGCGTTCAGAGTGGGGACAGAGGCTAGCTCTCTCTTGAGGGTGGTGGTGGGGAGTGCAACTGCTTCCTCAGTGGCTGTGGAAAAGTTGGTTAACAAGCAGCTGGGCCAGGTGCAGTGGTTCATGTCTGTAATCCCAGAACTTTGGGAGGATGAGGCAGGAGGATTTCTTGAGGCCAGGAGTTCAAGACCCTGTCACTACAGGAGAAAAAAAAAAAAGCCAGATGTGGTGGCTAAAGCCTGTAGTCCCAGCTACTTGGGGGACTGAGGCAGGAGGATCGCTTTAGCCCAGGAGGTCAAGGCTGCAGCGAGCAGTGATCGTGCCGCTGCACTCCAGCCTGGGTGACAGAGCAAGACCTTGTCTCAAAAAAAAAAAAAAAGATTCAAAAGGCAGCCTGATCCCCTGACCCAGGGATGATGCAGGCCGGATGCAGGAAATAGGAACTGCTCTGGAAACCAGGACTGGAAGGGCCTGAGATGGAAATGGATGGACTCGGCTGGCTGAGCAAGGAATCTGGAATTTAAGGAAAGGCTCTCAGGAAGAGCTGCAGCCTCGGCTGGACAAAGCTGCAGTCCATGTCACCCTTTGGCTTTAGCTAATCTGCATGGGGACTGGCCCTGACAGAGACAAACACGCCTGAGGCACTTCCTGAGGAGGGGGTGAGAGAAAAATGGAAGGCAGCATCTCTGCGCCTCTGTCCCAGATGGAGGCTGTGATGGGGAGGCCCCAGTCTCAATCCAACACATACAGTGAGTGTCTACTATAAGCAGCTGAGCATCTCTGTCTTCACACATCCCCCACAAACGCATACTATACAGGCACATCTGCAAACAAACTCGTGACACATACGTACCTCCCACAAACACAACACAAAAAGACATCAAAACACACACACATGGTATCTTGTATGATCTCTTCCTTGGAGCCAGGTTCTGGAACTGTGCCACAGCCTTATCATGAGGAGTTTTAGATCTTCAGTGACTAAATCCCCTTGGATAAAGTCCAATGAGGTCTTCTTGTTCCAAATTCTCCAGCAAATGCTGTTGCAGTGAGGTTCCTGCTGATGGACAGAATCACAAAGCCAGATGCTAGCTGAAGTGGTCATCTAGCACCTAAGGGAATGGGGAGGACACACCCCAAGTCTCCCCCGGGGATTATGGTTGCCTCATGTTAATTCATTCTTGGAGGAACACATGGCCCAGTCTCAATCCCAGAAGAGTCAATAAAATCTTCTTAGTGTGGAAAGGGTGCAGAGTTACCATGATTTAGAACCAGGCTCACAATATGTTGCCCTCATAGTTTATCTCTTATCATTGCTTAAAACATGACTTTTTGCCAGAATCCATCATTTTTTATCCAACACGAGTCCTCTTGTACATTCTCTCCCTCATGTACGTAAGAATTGCTTTATAGTGGGAGACAGGGAGCCTTCTGGGATTGTGTTTGCAGGGTGGAAGCTCTCCTGGGGGCAGGGCAGGCACTTAAGAGAATGAAAAACACAGCAGTCCCATGGCATTGGTCCGAAAATCTCTGGAAGGCACCAAGCCCAAAGGTGTCTATGGACAGCAGACCACGTCTCCTACTCAGCTAACCTTTCATCCTGTGGTTGGGAGGAGCCCGATACTTGGGTTGGCTAAAGCTTGAAGGCTCACCTACTTCAGGTCTTCAGGTACATACAATTCATCCTGTTCAGGGCTGCCCAGTGGCCCTGTTGCTAGTTAGGAAATGGGTTGGTAACCCTTGGTCTTTTCTTTGGGGAAAAATCAAACCCATATGCTTCTTCAATAATCAGAAAAGGACAGCAAACATAGAGGACAGTGGGGATGAGAGAGGAAATCTCTCTGCAGCTTTAAATGTCTAACAACTCAGCCACGAAGCCTAAGCATTGAAAGCAGCAGGTTTTGCAGGTTGTTAGTTCTCGAAGTGAACAGCTCCTGTTACAGTAGGTAGCTAGTCAGGCATAAGCCTAGCAGAGGAGGGCTCCCTGACACACATAACAGGAGTGTCAGGCAACCATCAGGTGATGGTCAGGCGGTTGTTAACGCTCTCAAATAGTAATTGGTCACAGCCAGTGCCAGGGAAAGGCAGGCTCCCAATAAATAGAAAACACTTGAAACTGGTGATGAGCAGCTTCCCGACAAGATCTCAGGAGTTGGGCAAGGGCTCCAGCATGCACATTAAGAGGCAAAATGGCAGAGTTTAACTGGTGTAGGACTCCAGTCAACACACTACATATGCTCCCTTCCCAAGCCCTGGCAGACCACTGAGCATGCAGATAACAGCCCACCCCGAGGAAAGAATCCGGAGAAGTAACACACAAGACCCCAGAAGTATGCCAACATATAAAACCCCAAGTCAAAAGATCAAACAGGGCAGGTGGCCACTCAAGCCACTTGCCTGGCCCTCTTCCAAGTGTGCGTTCCTTTCATTCCTGCTCTAAAGCTTTTTTATTTTATTTTATTATTTTATTTTATTTTTTTGAGATGGTGTCTCGCTCTGCCTCCCAGGCTGGAGTGCAGTGGCGCAATCTCAGCTCACTGCAACCTCTGCCTCCTGGATTCAAGCAATTCTCCTGCCTCAGCCTCCAGAGTAGCTAGGGTTACAGGCGCCCGCCACCACACCAGGCTAACTAAAGCTTTTTAAGAAACTTTCACTCCTGCTCTAAAACTCCCCTTGATCTCTCCTTCTGCCTTACACTCCTCAGTCAAATTCTCTCTTCTGAGGGCGCAAGAACTGAGGTTGCTGCAGCCCTGTGCAGATACAGATATATTCCACTGCTAGCATTTCCACCAGGGCCAAGACAAAAGTTCTTGAAGGCAGTGTTGTTTCAGCCAGTGCTCCCATTTCGTGCAGCAGCAGGAGTGCAGCTGACGCTAATCCACAGACTCCTAAGGGCTTTCCTGTGTGGGCAACTTCTGCTTCCCCCAGGGCATCTCCTCCAGAGTAATTGCTAAGGGGAGCAAGGAAAGATGATGCTTTTCAGCTGTGACCTTTCTGCTAGGAAATCTCTCAGTTGATCAGTGCCTGATACGTTTAAAATGATATTTGCAAGGAGGATGACCTTCATTAAATAAGGTCAAGGGCACCATTAGGGGAGGGAGCTGAGAGACACCAGAAGAGTGACGAAGAGACAAAGACAGAATCACAGCCCTCCCTGGGGTTGTTGACTGAATTCTGAAAGGTTGAAAAGTCCCTAAGGCAGCAACCACAGCTTTCCAACATTGAAGGGAGTCGAGTCACCTGCTGGCTTACCAGCAAGCTCTCTGGATATGCAATAAATAAAAGCAAAGGGTAAAGGTGAGACCTGGCTGCCCGGGAGCTCAGTTGGCTGAATCCTTAAAAGAGCTCAGGTATTTAATTTAAATCGCCTAGTGAAAGGCATTTTTTTTCCCAGCAGTTCTGTCTAGAAGTTTCCCACCCACTCTTCCAAAAAAAAAAAAAAGAAAAGCCCAAAAGAGTTCCCTAAGCGCCCTGGGAAACAGCAAGAAATAAATAGGACCATCAACTGTAGCTGCCAGTGAATTGTTAAAGTCTGTATATGGTTTGCAATTACCTACAAAAATCAGACTATCAGAGCATTCTCATGTACTATTCGAGGTAAAAGTATACTTGGGGCCTCAAAGGTATGATTGCTTCAGCTTTGTCTTGGTTTCTCCTGTAAGTCCTTTGAAATACTAGCATGGTTCATGTAGAGAAGAAACAGTGTGATGAACAAAAGAGCATGTGTCTGGGGTCAAGGATATCTGTATTTCTAACCTGCTCTGCCTTTTCCTAGCTAGGTGATTCCAGGCAAGTTATCAAATTCTCTTAGCCCGAGTTTCACGATCTGCCGAAGGAGATGACCATTTGGTGTTTTGTGGGCTGCAATCCCAGAAAGCCTAAGGCTAGAAGCTGAAACAATCAAGGGGTTGACTGGCTGGCATCACTGAACCCAGAGCACCAGCCATAGCTCCGTCCAAGCCCTCCCACACCCTTTCTCTGTGAGTTTTTGGCTCTTCTCTCTGCTATGTGTTGAGCAGCACAGAAACGGATGCAGCAGGTCTAGGCCTTATATCCATACACTAGGAAGTCAGTGGAAAGAGACATCTCTAGTAACTCTCTTTTAGGATAAAGCAAACTTTTTTCCCAGAAGCCCTTAGCTAACTTTCTCTTGTTTCCTATTGGCCCAAAGAAGTCACACCTCATTTCTCAACTAATTGCTATGGCAAGGAGATCAGCCTTGAGCTGTGTTCCTCAGCCTATTGATCACAAAGAACTCCTCTTGGATCAGTGAAGCCCTCCCTTGGAGCTGGGAGTGCAATCCTCTTACTGGGACAGCCAAGGGCTGGGGAGAGCAGGAGTTGTATTTGGGGAGAGGAAATGGATCTGCTGCTTAGATAGGCAGCAATTCCAATTCACAGAAGGTGGTGGTAATTAAATGAGATGTGTGAAAGCACTTAGCCCGGCCCCTGACACATAGTAAATACAATAGGAGGGAGTGAGAGAGTAAATACAGTAAGAGAGAGGAAGGCAGAAGGTGGGGAAGAACACCATAGATGAAGTGAAACCAGAAATGAATCACTCACATATCTGGGGGCTACAGCTTAGAGGGTGTGCTTCTAGTTACCTTAAAATCTATTCCAATAGCTAACCCACCATCACCACACTAGTGCTCAACCCCACTCCCCGCCCCAAACGCAAACATTTCATGTATTAGGGTCAAGACTATCCTCAGGATGCTTCTAAACTCTGGAATAGAAATCAGAAGACCACTTACTGGCTGGAAGACACAATTCTTCTGAGCCTTCATTTCCCCCCCATTCATTTGCTCTTAATTTCCACCTTTGTAAGTGGCTTATATCATTCCCATAGATGCCCAAAATGCCGCAATACTGTCCAGCAGAAGTTTCTGCAAGGATGGGAATGGTTTTTGTGCTGTCCAGTACGGTAGCCACTGGCCACATGTGGCTACCAAGCACTTGAAACATAGCTAGTTCAAGCTAGGAGTTGAATTTTTTATTTTAGCTACTTTTAATTGAAATAGCCACATATGGCCAGTGGCTACCAGAACGGGTAGTGTAGCTCTAGACTCTACCTTCCTGAAGCCCGAGACAGAAGTTTCTGCTTCCTCTGTACCTCACCACTGCCTTGAGTCAAGTGTGGGGCCCTTGGAGGGCCTCCTGTAAATGCATGTCACCAACTAGCCAAGTGCTCCCAGTTTGCACGGAATCATGAATAGACCTGCTCAGCAAAGGTGAAGTGACTGAGCCCTTGTGGTTTAATGGAGAAAAACAGAACTAACCTGGGCACTGAGAGTGAGCACCGCCTGCTCTACTCTGCACAATGGATCACCGCACTCCCCAGGCCGTGTCAGTCTGTCCTCATGGGTCTTTGCGTGCGTGTGTGTTGTGTGTTGCATGAGAATGGCCCTGGGAGGGTGAGAGGAGCTGCCTGCTCCTCCAGCCCTGCCTCCCCAGTGGCTGACCTCCCTCCTGTCTCCTGCTCACTTGAGGCGCTTGCTGAGATGATACAGGCTTGAAAAGAGGAGGAGGAGAAAACACACTCCTGGGGCTGAGGGTCTGAATGCATTCTCTCCTGAGGGCTGGGAGATCACCCCTTCCACCACTGCGTTCAGCCAGCGCCCCCGCTGACACCCTCCCGGGAGTAACAATAGGCCTTTTCTTCTCAGAGCATTGAACGTTTCCATGGGCACACTTCACCTCTCTCCTCCCGGGAAAGGCCACAGCTGATGGCTCCGCGGCATCCCCAGGGAGCTGTGATGCCTTCCCCCCACTGCCATCAAGATGATCAAAGCTCTGCCATCTTTAAATAGAATCCAGGAGGTTCACATTTAGGGCTTGCCTTCAGCTGGGGCAGGGAGTAGCGTCCTTATAAAAATCCCCTGCTTCTGAACTGAGCCATGAAGCGTGATTCACTGATAAAAATCTCATCCTCTTCTCAGGTATTTATCACGGTCTGTGCACCACCTAGAGGCCACTGTCTTAAACTCTTTCCAGTAAGCAACCTGTCTCCTTCCCTCACCAACAGAAAGACCCCAGAAAGGCTGTGTTTCCTGAGTAGGCTCCACTGTGCTTCCACTTTCTCGAAGCTGGCTTTCTGTGATCCCACGCACCTCTCACGGAGTCCTCAGACAGAAGCAGACCCACTCAACCAGAACAGCTTTCTAACACTTTCTAGCCTCTGTCAAAGGAAAAGAACTTTTTGGTTTGTCTTCAGAAGTAAGAAAGGTACCCAGGAAAGATGAGCGGAGCCTTCCAGCTGATGTCCAAACCTACACGAGCTCTCAGTGCTAGGAGATTCTTGCAGCCGTCTGACCCGCACTCCTGGCTGGGTCTTCCTGTATGGGGCCCATTCTCCCAGAACTGGAGATCCTGTCCCCTTCACCCTCCCTCCCATGACCATGTCGCTGCCACACAACACAGACTAGGAGCTGTCCCCAGGAGATGATGCCATTTTAGGGGAATTGATACCGAATATGTTATTGTTGTGATTGTTTGCTCTGGTTTATTGTGGCAAAATATATAAAACATTTACCCTTTAGCTTTTTTTAAGTGTACGATTCAATGCTGTGCAACTGTCACACCCATCCATTTCCAGTACATTTTCATCATTCCAAACAAAAACTCCATGCCCATTAAACAGTAACTCCTCCTCCTTCCTTCCCCTCAGCTTCCGGTAACCTCAACCCTACTTTCTGTCTCTGTGACTTTGCCTATTCTGGGTACCCCCTATAAATGGAATTGTACAATATTTGTACGGCTGTGCCTGTGGAAACTGCTGCAGTCTACAGGAAAGGCAGAGCCAAGTTCAAACTTCTCAAAACAAACAAGGAAGGGTCCGTTGTTTGGGACCGTGGGCAAATCAAGCCTCAGCTGGTGTTTACTGTCTCCATTTTAAAGTGATCTGAAGAAAGCTCTACTGCAGAGCTGCAGGTAACTGGAGGATCTGACCCTGGAGGTTTGAGGTCAGGCAGGAGGCAGCTCTGAGTGTCTGGACGTGTCGGCGTGGAAGTTTCTGGGTTTGCGTGTCTGGATGTAACCTCAGGATTCAAGGGGGGTGATGTCTACACTTCTTTCTTCCTGCACTTGACAGTGAACCGATGGTGTACTTTATAGTCATTTTCTTATTACACTAACAGAATGGACCCTCTTATAATATAAATGACTATTACAATTTGTGTAGGTTTCAATTATTTTTATATTATGAAACTACAATTCTGTAAATGCCGCATCGCAGGGAGAAAGGGATTGGAGCACCAGAGTGAGTCATTGTAATAGTGACAATTAACATTTATACAGCAGTTAGTGGTTGATAAAGCAGCTTTCATAACCATGATCTCATTTCTTATAATAAGCAGAGAGCATAAAAAAGTAGGAAGAGTTCATAAGAGACAACCAGAAAAGATGCATCATGTATTGGTTTCAAGAAAATAATGATCATCTCAGACCTGCAAAAGGGATTTAAACCTTGGATATCTCCTTGACTGAAAAGAGGGACTCAGTAGGAGTTCCTACCGCCACCCACTCCCACCAGGAACAAGAAAACTACATATGAGAGAAAAGCATATTTGACTAGGAATTATAGGAAATTTGAGATGTTCAGGACATACCCTTCTAAAGCTGACCTCTAAGTCAAGCTTTCTCAGTCAGTAAGTGGGAAACACTGGGTTGATTAATAGGATTTCTTTGCAGGACTTCTCAGATCCTTTAATATGCTAATGTGCATTTTGACTTCCCAGAGTGAGACTACAGTATACAGTGTTTTCCACACATAGTTGATAATGGAATAGTGTTTGAGACTAATGTTCCTTAGGACACAGTTTGGGAAGTGCAGACTAAAATGGGTGGGTCCTTGAACCCAGGAGAAACCAGGACCACCAAAACGTGGAAACAAAGAGCTTCCCAGAGAGGTAAAGGAGGCTGATGATCTAAGCAGAATGATCTGAAGCTCAGAAAAAAAATGGAAACAGCAGGGGCTTATTCCTGGAGTGGGTACAGGGCAAGTCTGAGAGCAGAACGTCCAGCCTCAGAGCTTCTGTGGTGGCCTGGCCCACTTGTGTGGTCAGGGCAGCATCTTTCCTTCCATCTTCACCAGGTTGGCAGCAGTGGGGCCACGTCCCCCCAAGTTCACAGAGAGTCTCTCAAACTTGTCGCACCCCACCGCAAGGAGCCTCAAATCATTTAGTCCTATGGAAACCACACTTAAAAGGAGCCACCAATCCAGATTTGGGAACGCCTCCATCATACTTTTTGGATGACATGTTTGTTTGAATGGGATTTAATTTTTATCACATGTTATAAAAGTTATTGAAACTTTGCTTCCTGAGCCCTTTAAATCAGAATCCTAGTAATAGCTGTCACTTTGAACTGCTTTCTGGGTGCCAAACAGTGTGCTAAGCCCTCCGCATCTACATCGTTATCAGACTCTCACAAGCCTTTGTGGGAGTTTTGATTACTTTCTTTATTTCACAGATGAGGAAACTATGTCTTAGAAATGTTAGGTGTCTTGTCATTGATCACACAGTTAGTAGGTGATAGAGCCCAGATGCTAACTCAAGTAATCTGGCATTAGAGGCTCCATGTGTAACCATGAGGCTTTACTGCCTCATCATATGTGGAAAAGAAGACAGGCTGCCCCACCTACATGGCAACCCTTCCAAGAGAATCTCAGTTTATTCCAGGAAGCCAAGTCTGTATTTCTCAGCCTTCCTTTCAGCTAGGTGTGCTCAATGAAGCAGAAGTTGTCAGGTGTAGCTTCTGGGATGGCTACTTAAAAAGGCTACCCTGCTTCAAGACACACCTTGTCAAACTTTTTTCTGCATCCTTTTGCCTAACACCTGGATGTGATGGCTGGTGTGTCAGCAGCCAACCTGAACCTCAAGCAGGTGATGTACCTCACCTGCTAAGGATGACAAAGCAGGAAGGTGGAAGTCTGGGTTCCTAACAGTCATGGAACCCACATGCCAGCTATGGACTGCATACCTCCAGAGAGAAATTAGCTTTATTATATTTAAACCACCTTTATTTGGGTTTTCTATTCTATGCAGATGAAGCTAATACTAACAGATACACCAGGCCATATCTCCAATTGTGCTTCCTGGTCTTTATTTGCAACTGCCTGCCCCATCAATGAATAGTTTCCTCCATTAAGCTCTGTTTCCCTTCCACACCCCATTCCCCAGGGATGCATGTTCCCTGGCTGTGTGACTCAATTCTGAAGTCCCAGTTTTCCACATCCGCCCAGCCTCTCCCTTTCTAGATCTTACAATTAATACTGTAACCAGAGAGCTGGGCCTTGTATTCTTTTCAGCATCATTCAAAATAGTAATCAGAATGTTTTATACCAACAGCTGTTGAGGGAGAAGCATGGTTTGTGTAAAAAGCACTTGACCTAGTAGAATAATAAGGGGGTGACTCTATCCTTTGCAAGCTGCAATGATGTAAAGAATCAGTAGGTGATGTCTTCCTTGCCGTGGGTCTGAGACCCCCTGACTCAGCAGTAATGACTTTTCCATTTTATAGAGAGCAGATGGGATTTCAATGGACTGTGACTATTGTCTATTTTCTCTAAGCAACATACACCAAGATCTATGTACCTCTTACAGGTGATAGTATGCATAGCTGCAAAAAGAAAGGTAATATTTACAACTTCCTACTTAAACACTTTCCTTTAGAAATCAGACTTCTTTGCTCCCCCCAAAAAATAAATAAATAAACAAATAAATAAATAAAGGAGACATGGATCCTTCTGTTTTCTAGATGACATAAGAGAGTCATGATTGAATAGCACCACAATGCCCCCTTTTTTGCCCTAAAGAAAACAATAAAATGGAGCACTTCTGGATATAATAAATATTCCTTCCTCTCTTGGGGAAGGAAAAGGGGGTAGAGTTTGGAGAGAGCAATGGAGGACTCCTTGGGTGGCTGGCAAATTTCTGTCTTCCAACACATATTCGTTATAAGACTTTTGGCCTTATTTAGAATCCACTTGTTTTATGCCATATTCTGTATTTGTGCTTTATTTAACATAAATGGTTAAAAGGAGGGGAGATCACATCTTCCCATTGGAAATGTCTCTTAGTCATGTTCATTTGTAGATAGCAAAGGGATTTTTTCTACCATCCATCACCATCAGCAAGGAAGCAATGCTAGCTCCAGAAAATGGAAGAATTCCATTTCTGCAGGTGGAGATGTGACAATAAGACAATATCAATTGCTCACATTTCCCTGAGTATCTATTCCAACTAGTTACAATCAAAGAAGCTGTGTGTGTGTGTGTGTGTGTGTGTGCGTGTGTATGTTATTTTCTAATCTTTAAGCAACCCTTTGAGGCAGGTACTTTCATCATCCTCATTTTACAGATGGGGAGACTGAGGCACAGAGCAGTAGAGCAACTTGCAGTTAGTGAGTTCTGAGGTCAGAAATGAAATGCAGGCAGTCTGGGTTTTGCTTCTAATCCATTTGACTGGGAGGGTGGGAGGGGAACCTGCCAGAGTGGCCAACTGTCTTGGTGTGCCCAGGACTTTGGGGTTTCCTGGGACATGGGACTTTCAGTGTGAAAACTGGGCAAGTCCCAGGTAAACTGTAACAGTTGATCACCCTAGATGGGCTCCTCCCTACATGTCTCAGATGCAGGGACAATCTCCCTTAAAACAAAACTCAGGTGACAGCTGGGTCATTACGATGCATCTGTGAGCCACAAACCCCCATCAGTGTGTACACCAAGAAAAAAGAGGTCTGGTGGCTCAGAGCCTGGCTAGGCCAGAGGCCTCCCTGGGATTGAGTCAACTTCCTAATACAGAAAGCGGAATTCATCCTGACACTTAGAAAAAAAAAATCAACGGTAGCATAGGAATGATTTGAATGAGAACAAAATTTACATTTCTTTATATTGGGCCACAAATCCTCCTTGGACTTCTCATCAGTCTAGACCATGTTTCATTCTGTCAGTCACTCTGAGACAGTACCGAGGTCTTAGAGACAAGGATTTGTGCACACTGCTGTAATCCCTTGCTGTGGAACAGGGCTCAGGGCATCCACAAATGTCACACGCGCCTCTGCAGCTGACTCGGGGCTGTTAATAGTGTTCAGCTCATTGTTGGAGGGGATATGATTCAGCAGAGGCTACACAACTTGCCACCAGCATCCCTTTCCTCTGGTGTATAATGAATGGGAGAGGCACACATGTAATTGCAGAGTCACAGAGGTGGAAGGGACACAGAGGGAGGTGTGTAGCCAGCGCTCTGTGGGGAGGTGTTTGATTCTGCAGTCAGTAGTGGGGGATGGGGAAGCAACAACATAAAAAATGACAACTGTCTGACTAAATTTCATTCACATTCCTCACTATATCTCCTTCTATGTTCATTCAACAAATACTCATTAAGCACCTGCTCAGTGTTTATTCTAGGTGATCTGTGGTGCTCCTTGGCTTATATTATGGATGCACCGCTCCAATCTCTGCCTCCAGCTTCACACAGCATTCTCCCTGTCTCTCTATCTTTACATGGCCATCTTCTTATAAGAGCACTGGTCATGGCCAGGCACAGCGGCTCATGCCTACGATCCCAGCACTTTGGGAGGCCAAGGCAGGAGGATTGCTTGAGCCCAGGATTTTGACACCAGCCTGGGCAATATAGTGAGACCCCATCTCTATAAAATACTTTAAAAAAATCAGCCAGGCATGATGGTGTATGCCTGTAGTCCCAGCTACTTAGGAGACTGATGTGGGAATTTCATCTGAGCCCAGGAAGCTGAGGCTGCAGTGAGCTGTGATTGTGCCACTGTGCTCCAGCCTGGGCAAGAGTGACAGCCTGTCAAAAAAAAAAAAAAAAAAAAAAAAAGAAGGACTGGTTGCATTGGATTAGGGCCCCGCTATTCCAGTGTGACCTCATCTTAACAAATTCCAGCTGCTAAATCCAAAATTCCTATTTCCAAATAAGACTACATTCTGAGGAACTGAGGATTAGGGTTTCAACATACCTCTTTGAGAGGGACACAATTCAACCCTGAATTGTGACCCTGGGTGACAGTGACCCTGGGCAAGTGCTTTAGTTCCCTCATCCACAGAATGGGGATGACAATGTACCAACCTCTGAGGATCAATGAGTTAATAAATACATAAAACTCTCAAAGCAGTGCACTGAATGTAGTAAGTGCTATTTAGGAATTTGCCATTATTTTATTTTTATATGCCGGTTATGAACCACTATATTGGTTTCACACCCCACATTTTAAAGAACATTGCTCACATAATATGATTCCAACATGGTTTCCGAGGCCTTTATGACTGGCCTCAACTGACCACTTAGCCTCCTCTGTCCCAGTCTCCCCTCCCACACGTAACTCATTTTCAGTTACCTGAATATGTCATAATCACTTTTGTTCCCAGGGTTTCATTCAGTCTCTCATTCTACTTCTATACCCAATCACCTGGAAAATGCCTATTTTATCCTTCAGGTCTCAGGCAAACAGCACCCCCTCCAGAAAGTCTTTCTTCACCACCAGTTATGAGCCCTTTAGTTCTATCTGCATAGTTCTTAGATGCTAGAATATAAATACCAGGTTGCTTGTCTGGAACCTTCCGTACTGTAAGCTCTCCAGGATGCCATCTGACTTATTAACTACTATATGCCCAACACCAAATACAGTGTCTGGAAAACAGTCTTGGTTGCCTACCCAACAGCAAGGGAAAAAAAGGGAAAAAAAAAGGGAAAACATTTTTTCCCTTTTTCTTTACCTAATTGATTTCTTTTTCTAGTACCAACAACTCCAGAAGACTAAGAGAGATCTAAGGTTGATTCACGATTGGTCTGTTCCAATCATGGAAACCTATTCACCCTCCCAGAGGCTAACTGAGGGATGGGCAATGTGACCCACTCTGGTCAGTGAGACATGAGGGGAGACGCGCTGGAATGACATCTGAGAAAGAGTTTCAGGAACACTTTAAAGAGTTTCAGGAGAGGAAAGAACCCATCCCTGTTTCCAGATGAGTGGGAGGCAACTGTTCTACAGCCATGATGAAAGGCACAGGGACAGATATTCACCTGCTGAGAATGGCAGAGCCAAAGTATGGGACGAACCCAAGTCTTGATGATTTTGCTAAGACTTTGCATCAACCAGCCCTGGAACTGCCCTGCTGCTTGACTTCTTGTGATGCGATAATACCTTTTCACTATATTACCTATATAATAATATTGTGATTGTATCTCACCATAGAGATAATACTGTTTTCTTTGTTGTTTATTTAAGTGACATGTTCCGTCACTTGAAGTTGAACATAACCTGACAGACACTCAGGAAATATTGTTGACTGCATAGGTGTTTAGATGTTAAACATGCCAGAGATGGAAAAGAGAGATGAGAACTAGAAGGCCAGCCATATCCCAGGAGCCAAGCACCAGAGGCCTGTTTCATATGCATCATAGAATTCAACCTTCCCAGCAAGCTTGTGACCATACAAAGTTTATCCATTTTAGAGATGAGGAAACTGAAGCTCAGGGAAGTTTATCAACCTATCCAAGATCACGGAATTATTAAGTGCTGCAGCTGAACAATATTTAGTTACTATTTTATGAAGACTTAGTTCAGCATTTTAATTCAGACTTCTCATTCATAATACAGGATTTTAAAATTTCTTTTTTTTTTTTTTTCCCATTTCCACTTCCCATGGGTTTTTACCTACCAGTTTAAGTTAAGCATTCTAATTTTGATGTTATCCTGGTCACTCCCAATGTTTGACCATACTCATGCTTATTTTCCCACGGTACTTTCTCGGTGCCATCGCGCTCTCTCTTTCCCTCCAGAGTATCTGAGCCCAAGGGACACTCCCGTGTGATTTGGTCTCCCTAACCACTCCCCTACCTCCCTTCAAGTTAATGTTGAAGCTTCTCCAGGGCTGACTTGGGAGAGGAGCCGGCAGGCCAGGCCAGTGCACCCGCTTGGCAGGAAGCCTGGGTGTGGGAAATAAATCCCAGGTTTGTCTGCTTCCAAAACACATGCTTTTCACTACACCATGAGGCCTGAATAGACGCATGTGGCCTATAAGTATATTCTCTTTAGCCATCTGAGAAAGAACAAAACTCATTTGAGCAGCTTTCTGCAGCCCTTTTCTCCTCCCCTTGGTGGGAATGAGTGACGGTAACAGAGAATACGGTCCTTCCTCTACCCGCCAGAATGTCTGCTTCTTGCAGCCAGCATTTCACAGATGAATGCCGAAGAAAATGTCTTAGCTGCATCCAGGGAATTTCAAGTGCTTTCCTCCTGTTTCTGAGGGAAAACAAACAAACAAACAAACAAAAACTGTCTTTTTCTGCAGCAAAGCCCCGGGAATTGGCTGTGTAAAGCGCTTGTGAGCTGGGAATCATGTGCCCTCTAGTGGTCATCTCTAGGAAGTCCCAAGCAGACGGTCTTTTCCACAGAAAACAGCAGGAGGAACCGGTACAGAGTGTGGGAGAACAAGAAGAGAATGCCTCCGAACACCTACATAATAAGCTGTAATGGTGGAAAGCCATTTGCTTTTGAATTTTATTGAAAATGCCAAATCCAGGTCGTGAATATTGAAATGGACGTCTGAGCGGTGTACAAATCCTCTCTGGTCCTACTGAAGCTTCCCAGGATTAGCTTCCCAGCACAGAGCCCCTAAGGCTTGATTGCTTTTGCAGAGCAAGGATGCTGAGCTGGAGAAAATCCACCAGCCAGAATTCCTCTTGGGAAGGGAAAGTTATTTCTGATGGGAAAATATTTGGTAAGAAGCTGAGGCCTGTGTGCACAGAATGGTCTAGGGTTTGTTTTTGTTTGTGTGTTTTGTTTTGTTTTTTTTGTTTGTTTGTTTTTGAAACGGAATCTCGCTCTGTTGCCCAGGCTGGAGTGCAGTGGTGCAATCTTGGTTCACTGCAACCTCCACTTCCCAGGTTCAAGCCATTCCCCTGCCTTAGCCTCCTGAGTAGCTGGGATTACAGGCACGCACCACCACACCCGGCTAATTTTTGTATTTTTAGTAGAGAGAGAGTTTCACCATGTTGGCCAGGCTGGTCTCAAACTCCTGACCTCAGGTGATCCACCCGCCTTGGCCTCCCAAAGTGCTAGGATTACAGACGTGAGCCCCCGCACCCGTCCTAGGATTTGTTTTTTAAATTGCTGCCTGAGAAAGGGAAGACGAAAATGAAAGAGAAAGTAAGAAAGCCAGATGAGGGAAGGATGCCCACTTCCCATGTGTGAGCTCTCCCAGTTCTGGCCCCACCACAACCCCTACCAAGTCTTCACATTCGTGTCTACTGCCCACCAGTGCGTGAGGGATCCTTTTGAGCACCTCAAAGAAGAGCTGAGCTCTGTGTCAGGGCTGATGCAAGGGTGAAAATAGCACATGAGCGCAGGAGTGGGGTGGCCTAGAGAAGTACAAGGAGGGAAGCCCCAGGAGGTCACAGCTAGCATGCAAGGAGTGAGACAATGACTGGGTGGGACCATGGTGAACCAGATCTCTTTTGGGGAGGAGAACCCTAGCTACCAAGGTTACACAGCCATAAACATGGCTAAAATAGATGTTCAGGCTTGGGTTTTCAGGGACAACAAGCAAACCTAACAGCAACTCCAGTCTGAATGCCAACATTCGTGTAATAATAACAACAGTAAGATAGCTTGATAAAGGTCCATACCAACTCAGAAATGAAGAATATGACTTTGGGGATCAGGGACAGAACCTGTGATCTTCAAACAGTCAAATAAGCTGCGGAAACTCCTTTGGGTTTAGTTATCTAAATTTTCCAAGAGATGGGAAGGGAGGACAAACAGAGAAGACAGACCCAGATGAGCAATCCGAGGTTCACAGACTTGTCTGTTGGAACTCGACAAATGAGTAGCAGAGATAAGACTCAAACTCAGGTTTTTCACCGCAGATCCCATATTCATCTCACGTGTTATGCTGCCTCACCCATACAAAAAGCCTATTTTTATTGTGTTGTGTTTGTGTGTGTGTGTGTTTTTTTAATGATGAAATATAGTAGTCTCCCCTTATCTGCAGCTTTGCTTTCCACGGTTTCAGTTACCCACAGTCAACTAGGGTCTGAAAATATTAAGTGGAACATTCCAGAAATAATTCATATGTTTTAAATTGTGTGCCATTCTGAGTAGCGTGATGAAATCTTGCTCAATCCTGCTCTGTCCTACCCAGGACATGAATCATCTCTTTGTCCACCATATCCATGCTGTTCACACTTCTAAGTTAGTCACTTAGAAGCCTTCTTCTTAGTAGATTGGTGTACAATATTGCACTGCATGTGTTCAAGGAAGCCTTATTTTACTTGATAATGGCCCCAAAGCACAAGGGTAGTGATGTTGGCATATTGTTGTAATTTTCCTTTTCTCTTTTTTTTTGAGACGGAGTTTCACTCTTGTTGCCCATGCTGGAGTGCAGTGGCACCATCTCGGCTCACTGCAACCTCTGCCTCCCAGGCTCAAGAGATTCTCCTGCCTCAGCCTCTCGAGTAGCTGGGACTACAGGCGCATGCCACAAGGCCTGGCTGATTTTGGTATTTTTAGTAGAGAGGTGATCCACCCACCTTGACCTCCTAAAGTGCTGGGATTACAGGTGTGAGCCACCACGCCTGGCCTGTCTATTTTATTATTAGTTATTATTGTTCATCTCTTACTGTGCCTAGTTTATACATTAAACTTTATCATAGGTACATATATATAGCAAAAGACATAATATATATATGGTTCAGGCATCCACTGGGGGTCTTGAAATGTATCACCCACAGATAAAGGGAAACTATTGTAACTTCAGTTGAGAAAAGCTCATAGTCAAATGCTTCTCTCTGACTTAATGTACTGCCCATCTATTGGTACTAGAAAAGTCAGTGTTATAACAGCCCTAAAACTGCCAACACATCTGAAAAATATTTAGCTTTTTGTCTAAGGATGGGACCCAACTGACCAAATAAAACCCAAATAAAGAAACTGTAACTGCTCTGCCCCATATCTTTCTTGTGTGCCTGCGAGCAAATTTTATATTCCTTCCCACTGAGACTTCTTTCTTCCAAAATATTCTGGGTATGTGGCTTTAAAGCATGTGGCATCTGCTATGTGGACACATTGAGAGTAGGACAAGATTGTATTTATCTTTGCCTTGCTGGGGCTTAGTACCTTTGTGATGTCTTTTGATAAACGGGAAGTGACAAATGTTCTCACGTGGGCAGCAGGAAGGATTCATATGCTCCTAGCGACAGACAACAAATGAAAAGGAAGGGCTTAGTCATGCAGGGGCACACTCTCACCTCATCACTAGATGACAGCGCAGCACCCCAGACTCACAGCTTGCCCATAAGTCTTGTATTTATTGCATGAGAATTCCATTCGGATGCCACCGAATGCCATTTCCATGATCTGGACTGTTTTTTTTGCAGGCACAATAAAGACAATTTGGAGTCATTTGCCTTGTTTCTTCAATAAAAGAAAGACTTGGATTTACACAGCCTCTTTTCTCCAAAGAGCTCAGCATGCTTGCCCATCTGGTGTCTCATTTATCTTTGCTTCATCGCTGTAAAGTCAATAAAGTGTGTTATGCTAGTGTCAGGGCCAGGGAAGGTGAGAGAGTGTGTAAGTTTATTCCTGATTGCCACGAGGGGGCGCCCCTGTGCCCTCTTAGTAACATATTCCTGGACACCTGTTGCCCACCTGTGAGGTGGCCAGTCCACATTCTGCAGGTACCAGAGGCTCTCTGCCCACAAGTAATGCCAGTCTGCAACTGCCAAGTCTAACACAAAGAGACACGTGAACAGAGAATCACAATATAGCATGATAAGAGGTAGGCTGCAGGGATGGGTTAGGTTTGGGTGTGGAGAGAGTCAGAGTTGGGTACAAAAGGAAGTTACTGCAGGGTTTAAAAAGTACAGCTTCAGTACAAATTGTAGTAAATGAAATAATTGGAAAAACAGCGTTAAATCCTTTTTAATTAGTTAAATTAATTAAATCAGACTTTCTGCTCACCAAAATGTATCCTGTATGTTTTCTAAGCTTGATTGACAAGTTTGGCTGAAAGGACCAAACTACTTTTTACTTAATAATTACAAAATAGGTAGAAAAAATGCACCCCCTCCAAAAAAGTAAAGCTTCAGATAACAAGGCTGTGGAGGAGTTATAACCCTCATATATTGCCAGTGTGAGTGAAAAATGACTCAGATGCTATGGAAAGCAGTTTGATGGTTCCTCAAAAAGTTAAATACAGAATTACCACATGACCCAGCACGCATACCCAAAAGAATTGAAAACAGGAGCTCAGACAAATCCTTGTACACAAATATTCATAGCGGCATTATTCACAAGAGTCAAAAGGTAGAAACAGCCCAAATGTCCGTCAACGAATGAAGAGGTAAAGAAATTGTGTCTGCACACATACAATGGAGTATTATACAGCCATAAAAAGAACTGAAGTACTCTCACACCTGTAATCCCAGCACTTTGGGAGGCTGAGGTGGGTGGACCATAAGGTCAGGAGATCGAGACCATCCTGGCTAACACAGTGAAACCCTGTCTCTACTAAAAATATAAAAAATTAGCCGGGTATGGTGGCAGGCCCCTGTAGTCCCAGCTACTTGGGAGGCTGAGGCAGGAGAATGGTGTGAACCCAGGAGGCAGAGCTTGCAGTGAGCCGAGATTATGCCACTGCACTCCAGGCTGGGTGACAGAGCGAGACTCTGTCTCAAAAACAACAACAACAAAAGTCTGAAGTACTGATACACACTACAACTTGCATGAAGCTGTGGACTGTTATGCTAAGTGAGAGAAGCTAGACTCAAAAGGTCACATATCGTGTAACCCCATGTATATGAATTATGCAGATTATGCAAATCCATAGAGACAGAATGTGGATTGATGGTTGCCAGGGACTGGGGAGAGTGTTGAATGGTGGGGGGTAACTCCTTAATGACTGTGGGGCTCTATTGTGGGATGATGGGAGTGTTTTGGAACTAAACAGAGATGGTGGTTACATAACACTCTGAATGTACTAAATGCCATGGCATTGTTCAGTCTAGAGTGGTTAATTTTGTTATGTGAATTTCACCTCAGTAACTTTTTTTAAAAGTAGAGCTTCACTCAAGAGGTACGTAGGAGCAGGAGGACAGCAGGATCTTGACAGATGGCCTAGGGGAGGGCATTTGAGTCAGAGATAGCATCGTGAGTAAGAGGAACAGAGCTTGAATTGGGCAACTCGAGCTGTTGCGAGTAATCCCATGGGTTGGACACGGGACACATGATGGACTTGGGGTTGGAGAGGGCTCTACCGAGGGGTAGAGAATTAGATGGCACATAGTTCACAGATATATCTTCATTAAGTCTGTATGTCCTGTGAAAGTCAGTTTCAATTGCTTGGATAACCAGCCGAGTGGGGAGAGGAGTTGCCAGCCAGGAGGCTACCCTAGAATCCCACAGAGCAGACCAGGCACCACCTGAGGCCAGGGCCAAGATTTTTCTCTGACACTCTCCATTCTAGGACGATCACTCCTTGAAAAATGAAGACTCAAAGCCCTGGCCTTCTCCACAGGGCAGGGTGCAGTCATCTGTGTTGGGGAACCTTCTCAGCCCTTTAAGGTACACTCCGGGCACAGGTTCTCAGCCTTTATTATTATCACACATTCTCAAAATGAAAGAAAGGCTATTATAAAATGAAACTTTCAAACCAACTTGAAAAATAACTGAACAACTGACTGGGCATGGTGGCTCACACCTGAAATCCCAGCACTTTGGGAGGCCAACGTGGGCAGATTACCTGAGGTTGGGAGTTCAAGACCAGCCTGGCCAAAATGACGAAACCCCATCTCTACTAAAAATACAAAAATTAGTTGGGCGTGGTGGTGGGCATCCCGAGTAGTGGGCATCCTAGCTACTCGGGAGACTGAGACAGGAGAATCGCTTGAACCTGAAAGGCGGAGGTTGCAGTGAGCCGAGATCATACCACTGCACTCCAGCCTGGGTAACAGAGTGAGACTCCATCTCAGAAAACAAAACAAAAAACTACTAGTCACCAAATTAAAGACACTTTTTGTCTTAATATTCAAAGAAGACCTACTCAGACAACAGTGCCCAGAGAATCTTAAGAGAGTCAACCACACTCCTTCTGGATCCTCAGAGTGTGGGGCCCTCAGCTCCGGCTGGTTCTTGCTGCCTCAAAGCTCTAGACCTGCCTCTAGCTCACTTTAGCACTGCTGGCCAGGCAGGTGGTGCTGATGCTGCAGTACACAGATTCAACTTTAAGCTTGGTTATGGACTACATTGTGTTTCCCTGGCGTGACTGTATTTGGAGGTAGAGCCTTTAAGGTGATAATTAAGGTTAAATGAGGTCACAAGGATAAGGCCACAATCCAATAGGACAGATGCCCTTATAAGAAAGGGAAGAGACATCAGAGAGTTCTCTTTTTTTCCTTGAATATACAGAAGAAAGGACATGTGAGGACATAGTGGCCAACTGCAAGTCAGACAGAGAGGCCAGAAAACCTTGATCTTAGACTTCCAGCCTCTAGAAATGTGAGAAAATAAGTTTCTGTTGTTTAAGCCACCCAGTCTGTGGTATTTTGTTCGGGCAGCCCAAGTAGATTAATACAAGCTTGTAAGAAATGCAGAATTTTAGGTGCCACCCAACCTAATGAGAATCTGCATTTTAACAGGTGGATTTATGTGCACATAGTTTGAGAAGCATTGTCCTAGTATACTGCTGTGGTTAAATGTGTCCCCCAAATTTCATGCATTAGAAACTTTATTATATTTTATTTATTTTGAAATGTTATTATTTTATTTATTTCACTCTGTCACCCAGGCCAGAGTGCAGTGGTGCAACCACGGCTCACCACAACTTTGACCTCTTGTGCTCAGGTGATCCTCCCACCTCAGCCTTCCAAGTAGTGGGGTCTATAGGTGTATACCATCATGCCTGACTAATTTTTTGTATTTTGGATGGAGATGGGGTTTCACCATGTTTCCAGGCTGATCTCAAACTCCTGGGCTCAAGTGAACCCACCCTGGCCTCCCAAATACTGGCATTGCAGGCCTAAGCCACCTCACCCAGCCTGTGTTGGAAGCATAAATTACAAATTCATATGTTGATTGGAGTTGGAGCCTTTGAAAGGTAATGAAAATTAGACAAGGTCATCAGGGTGGGGCCCCCATGATGGACCTGGTGGCTTTAAAAGAAGAGAGATTGGCCTGAGTGAGCACACTTGCTCTATCTCACAATGTGATGCCCTCTGCCTTGTTATGATGCAGCGAGAAGGTCCTCACAAGATGCCAGCACCATGATCTTAGACTTCCCAGCCTCTAGAACCATGAGCTAAATAAATCACCCCATCTGTGGTATTCAGTTATAGCTACAGAAAGTGAAGACAAATACCTGCTGTCTTTAACCTCTATTCTGCTTTCAGTGTGATAAAATGGGCCACTCACAAACCTCAGCTATACACTCATAAGAGCTAGCAGGCAAACTGAATGATTTTTTTTTTTTTTAATGACAAGTAAAGTGAACTACTATCCTAACACAAACATGCAACCGGAGTGGACATCTGATGCTTTGTCTGCCCAGCACTCCTCTTCCTGCTGGAGAACTGCCCCCATCCTATGTCATTCCTACAGGGATAGTCATTCACAATGCTGGATCAGTATTGCACACCTACCTATCCACAGGGGTGGATGTGTATGCAGAAGCTGACAAATCTCATACCCACCTATTTTAGTTTTATGTGCCAGGCATCAAGCTGAATGTGAGGGATACCGACATGAAGAAGATACCGTCCCTTCCTTCTGGTTACTAACAGTCTAGAAACGGGCTACTGCAGAGTCCAAGATATTAGCAAACCATGCAATACAGGGTTATAAGTACCTGCTGAAGCACTGAGCAAAGTGTTGTGAAAATACAGAGGGCAGGAAAAGGCTGAAGAAAGGAGTTAGTATTTGAGCAGAATCTTAAAAAGAAGTTCCATATGAGGAATCAGCATATGCAAAAACAAGGATTTGTGAAACAGGGCTTGTGGCCTGGCAGGTGCACTGGAACCCCACCAGAGGGTGAGATTAAGGGGAATGGTGGGGAGCAAGACTGCAGGACGGAGTGAATGACGTGAAAAGATCGAGTCCAGCCAAGGAGTTGAATTGAATCCTAGGCAGCAAGGAGCTAATATAGCTTTCTGAGCAGAGAAGAGTTACAAGCAGGTTTGTAATTTAATACAATCCCTCTGTAGGTTAAATGGGATCATTAAATGATGAATCTTGGATGGTAGGAGTGTCTTTGGTATGTAGTAGTGTTGATAAACATTTATTGGGAAATGATTTCAGTCAACAGAGGCAGTAGCAGAGGGGATAGAAAAAAAGGAGCAATTTTGAAAGGCATTTCTGAGCTAGAATCAATAGGACTTATCCAACAATTAGGAAGGAAAGGGAAGAATTAAGAATGTTTTAGCAGTTTCTCTCTTAGGTGATAAAATGGGTGGAAATAAGAACTAGGTGAAGATAATAGTCATACTTTTGAACATATTAGATTTGAGGGGACTGGGAATCCAGAAAACGAAGTAGGTCTGACAGGTCAGGAATTTAAGAATGGCTGGGGCAAAAGATAGGAAGGTCTAGAAGTCACCATCACAGAGATGCAGTTTACAAGAGACGGTGTTAGTCAAGAGAATTAACCTCCAAAATACTAGAAATTGTTCAAATTATGACTTTCCAAAGGAATATGTCAGACTCAAGTTCCTTTATAATTGTTACATACAAGATCAAAGCTCCCCCACCTACCTCCACATTCCCTACACCCCTAAAATAGAATTGGCAAAATGCCTCCACACCACAGTGTAGGGTTAAAAAAAAAAAAACAAGACTCCAGCTATTTGACCCCCTTAGCATGTCTGGGCCACCAACAAATCATAGGCTGTTGGAGATTCTGCCTGGCAACCAATGCTGGACCATTCATACGGAGAAATGGCATCAGCATCCACCAAACCAGACAGCGTATGAAGTACTTCTGCCAAACCCAGGGTAACTACTGAGCCAGGAGGCCTTCCGGTCTTTTCATTTCCCTGCCAAACTGGCCACGTGCTGACTCTCCCTTGCCAGGAGTTCATGCCTGCACCTCCATGGGTACCTGATAAGATGCCACAGTCCTTGTCGTGGGCACATGCTTGGGGGCTGGGGTGTGAGGTGAGAGGAGGCAGCAGTGGCCAGGGAGCTGGCAGCCTGGGGTCAGTGGTACCAACGATTCTCAGCTAAACTTGGCTTAGTGGAGCCACAGAACCTCGTCTGAATATGTACCTATTAGAAAGTCGATGACTTTGCTTATTACACTTTTTCTTTAAAAATGAAACAAAACTGAATTAACATAGAAAGATCTAACTGATATGATACTTGATAAAGGCACATGGTATACCTGTATGCATAATATGATGTATTTGGGATTTTTTTCTAAGTGTATGTGAAGATGTGTGTGTACGCCTGTGCGTAAGTAGAACTTCTCTGAAAGGATACACACCCGGCACTGGGGAGCTGGTATGAGGAGGGGGAATGGGGAGCTCCTACATTTCACCTTTCTCTATCGTTTGCGTTTGCTTTTTTTTTTTCATACAAGAAACTTATTAATTTTCAAGTAAATATTTTTCAAAAGGCACCAGACATTTTGATCAATCAGGGAAGGGAAGCCTAATAATAGATTTCTAAGGTCTGTGTGTGGACATGCATTGCTTAACAGCGTGGTTTGCAAGTAGATGCCTCCTAACCAAGTCAGCACAAGTTCTTGAAGACCGACTGAGCAAGAGTGCGCCCTCCTGAAGGCAGAGTCCCTCCCTCCCCTTTCCCTCCCTTCCAGCCATCCCAGGTCAGGTAAGAACCTGTCTGGAGAATGTGTGTAGGAGAAAGGAGGCTCCACAATGGTGAACAGGAGAGTCATTGGCTGCAAAGACGCTTGTGAAACAAGACCAGGCCTTGGATTACTACTTTCACGTTCATGGGGATGCGACACTCTTTGCCCAGACTAACCCAGTTTATCACACCCACACTAAGCTAGCGTGGAATCGGTAACTGGGTCAGCGATCAGCTCTAAAACTGGCTTGTCTCAGGGTTGCAGGCAGGTGGATCCCTGTGTTGAGCTGGCTTCTTTCCCTGGGTGAGAGGTGGGTTCCTGACTGGTTGAGGTGCCCTCTCTGCCAAGCTGGGAAATGCCATCAGGAGCATTTTCTGAGAGCCTCCTCAGAAAAAAAAAAAAAAAAAATCCAGGAAGATTCAGGAATAACTGGCTCAGAAAACATCTCCTAAAGGCAGAGGTAAAGGATTTCCATGTAGAAAATGTAAGCAAGAAGCAAGAAATTAAGTAAAACAAGCAGACATAAAAGTCAGTTTGAAAAACAACATACTCCATATTGGATTTTTGATGCTCTTTAAATAACAGCAAATTGAAAATGCGGACATCAGTGACATGCAGCCACATCCTGTGACTTCTTCAACAGCTATGAACCCTTGAACACAAGAGCCCTGCCTGCCCTGGGCAGGGGAGACTTGGAGGGAGGAAGTGGGGGAAGCTTCCTCTCTCTGCCCACCCCCCATCACCACCACCTGCCACCACCCCCGTCGAAAGGCATGTCTACCATTCCCACCACTGCCACTCTACAATGTCCTTGTCCTCCCACTTTTTTAAAGAAGATTTTGTTTTTGTATACATATTTACTTAAAATCCGTGAGTTTCTGGCCAGGTTGTGGTAACAGAAGGCTTTTATGAGTAGTTTATGTTGCCTAGACCCAAGGTATGCTGCAAACAGTCTGGAATAAAGTGAACAATAACATCTTTCTAAAGAGAGGTTAGAAATTTCTAATCCAGCAAGTTTTTAAAATATGTTTTCATTTTCCGGGAGCAAAGCTGAGTTATATTTGGCTATCAGGACACGATTCACAGGTATTACCAAGGAAACAGAGTATAGATCGCCAAAAACAAGTTCAACCCATCCATTCATGTTACAGTACAGCTATCACAATTCAAATCCCCCACACTCAAAGGCAAGCTTACAAAATCTTTGTAAGGTACATGTGCTATCAAAAATGCCAGGTAAGGCCGTGCATGGTGGCTCATACCTGTAATCCCAGCACTTTGGAAGGCTGAGGCAGGAAGATTCCTTGAGCTCAGGAGTTTGAGACCAGCCTGGGCAACATAGTGAGAGCTCATATCTACTAAAAATGAACAAATTTAAAAATTAACTGGGCATAATGGTGCATGCCTGTAGTCCCAGCTACTTGGGAGGCTGAGACAGGAGGATTGCTTGAGCCTTGGAGGTTGAGGCTGCAGGGAGCTATGATCACACCACCACACTCCAGCCTGGCTGACAGAATAAAACCCTGTGTCAAAAAAATTAAAACAGGTAAGCATGTAAGCTAAATTAACCTGTGTCACACTTAAGATACATCAATAAAGACTGTAACTGAGAATGTGAATAAATCAGAACCCTTGTGCATTGCTGGCGGGAATGTATAATGATGCAGTCACATGGGGAAAATGGTGTGGAATTCCTCAAAAATTTAAACATAGAATTGCCATATAATCCAGCAACTCCACTTGTGTATATATACCCAAAAGAAGTAAAAGCAGGACTCAAAGGGATATTTGCACACTCACAATATAGCAGCATTGTTCATAATAGCCAAAAGGTGAAAACAACCCAAGTGTCCATCAACGGAAGAAAGGATAAAAAAAAAAAAAAAAAAAGTGATCTATGCATACAATGGAATATTATTCAGCCTTGAAAAGAAAGGAAATTCTGACACATGCCACGGCATGGGTGAATCTGAAGATCTTATGCTAAGTGAAATAAGCCAGTCACAAAGAGAGAAATATTTTATGACTCCACTTATGTGAGGTACCTGGCCACGTGTGGTCAAATCCATAGAAACATAGTAGAAGGGTCTAAACCTCCTAGCCCTGAGCAGCAGAGTCTAAACCTGGTAGGACTGAGACCCTGAGAGGACCCATGAAAGGAATCCAGAGACCCAAGACCTACTGAAAAAAGGCATGCTTATAGGAGTGGTCTGAATCCCTGTAGGCACTGGCTGAGTTGGTCTCAGTCAGTTCTTTTGTTTGGACACTTGCAGTTAGACCTTTTCCATGATAGACCCCAACAGTGACTCACCTCCTTTTCCAAATCTTGCCACATGCTATATGTTGACTACCCTGGCCTAGATCCTCAGATATCCTTGCTAGGGATTCTGCTCGCCTGGCCACACACCCAACCCTGCCATCCATAATTACCACTCTTCCTCTGAAACTCCTGCTAACTCTTTCCTGGAATATTGATGTCCCACTTGTCTCTGTAATTTAGAGAGTAAAATCTTTGAACAAAGACTATTCAAAACTACTTCAGCCAACAGGCATTTATTAAGTACCTAACAGATGCAAAACCTGTATGAAATTTGACTTTGAGCAATCACTAGCCATCAATTGCATTAACAACTAACCAAACAGACATTTATGTGTGTAATTTGCCCTACTTGCAGGTGGAGTAGGTGGCCAGTGGAAACTTCCAAAGGCTTGCCCAAATTATCTTCCTATCAGATTGTTTAATGTGGAACTGGCAGGGAAACCCGGGAAGCCAGACACACCCAATTGCTACCAGTAAGGAGGCTTTTATTGAGTGAGCATTGTTGGAGCCATTAGCAGTACTGTGATAGTAGCTGAGGGAAGGTCTCAGAGGGACACTGCAATGGAACATTTTTACAGGAGCAGAGACAGTGGAAAGTCTGAAGTAAGGCACTGGCCAATGAAAGCTGGCCTAAGGAGTGAACAATACTGAAAATGACCTTGGGCAATCAAAGTCTTCATGAGGGCCAGCCTACATGGCTCACGCCTGTAATCCCAGCATTTTGGGAGGCCGAGGTGGGTGGATCACCTGAGGTCAGGAGTTCAAGACCAGCCTGGCCAACATGGTGAAGCCCCATCTCTATTAAAAATGCAAAAATTATCCAGGTGTGGCTGGTCAACATGGTGAATCTCCATCTCTACTAAAAATGCAAAAATTAGCCAGGTGCGGTGGTGCGCACCTGTACCCCCAGCTACTGGGGAGGCTGAGGCAGGAGAATTACTTGAACCCAGGAGGCAGGGATTGCAGTGAGCTGAGATCATGCCACGGAACTCCAACCTGGGCAACAGAGTGAGAGTCCTGTGTCTCAAAACAAAACAAACAAAGTCTTCATGAGGACACCGAGCACCAGGAGAGCGACTGTCTAAAGGGCCAAAGAGAGTGGAAGGAGAGGCAGCAGAGAAGGCATTGTCATCCTCCTGCACGGGTCGGCCATGGGCCAGCCCTGCAGATGGCTCATGGAAGCCTTTGGAGGAAGAGACACAACCACTTGATGCCTCCCAACCTAGTCAGAGCCTGGGAGGGAATGGATAAAGTATCAAGGTTGAAACAATGGCATATACTTTCGAATATTATGTTAGTTTCCAAAAAATCCAGACTAAAGAGGCCTCTTCTCTGGCAGCTCTCTGCCCAACGCTTCTCTGAGGCCTCTACTCTATAAAGAAGACACGGCTATCCCCACTTGAGATTCCACAGCCTCCTGGAGTCTTCTGAGGAGAATAAGATCCTACTTGGGTTTTCTAATCCATCCAATTCGCTGGCCAAATTATTTTTTGCATAACATTGGGTCTGTGACCAGCCTTCCTTTGGGGGTCTGCCATACTGTTAATGTGCCAGAAAACAGCTGAGATTAAAGTGTAATGGAGCTAAGGGAAATAATCCTTAATGAGCATTAATAAGCACCAAGTGTGAAACCATTAGTAAAATTGTTACTGGGATAAATCGCCTTTGTAAATGGTGTGGGATACTTTATGGTCCAGAGTATAGCCCTCTGTTCTTAATACTCTGTCAAACTCAGGAAAGCATTCAATATTTCAACTAATTCTCCTGGACAGTTTTCCCCTCTACCTACTAGAAACCAAAACTGTATCTATCATGGGAATTTTAAGGGCAAGATTTTACAGCAATTTCATATTTATAAAATGTAAACATTGTACAATATTTTGCAACTGGCAAATTTTCTAGGAGTTTTTCATTTTCGTACATGTGAATATATGAATCAGGTGAACTGGGGGCTCATTAATATTGAAATTTTCCTTAAAATGTACAAACAATGATTTTCTTTTCTTTGGCTATTTTGCTATGGGAATGTGTACTGTGTCAACTGGGTCACTCTAGAACTACATTTCCCAGAACCCCCGTATGGTTCTGAGAGAGTTGGCCAAAAGAAGAATTTGTGCAAGATTCGTAAGGCAGGAGTAAAGCAATAGCCATTATTCTCTGAAGGTGACAGATAGATGGAGAGGAGGCGGCAGCTTGTAGCTTCTCCTTGCTCTCTCCTGCTCTGTGTTCAGCTTTTGCTGACTGCCAACACTACTGACCAACCACATCCAATAGCCCACCACCAGATGCCTAGCTATAGACCCTCAGAAGCAATTGCTATGCAGAGATCACACCTTTCAACCAGCTTTCCCTCACGGTCCAACTCTGACAACTGACTATATCTGGCTTCCCAGATTCCCTGACAAGTTCCAAATTGCCCGTCTTGGGGGCAGATTAGCAACTTTTCTCTGATCTTCCAATTCCTCCTTTCAGGCCTTACTTCCTCAGCTTCTCCCACAATTGTGTAATGAATCCTTTCCTCTATAATACTCCTAGTAATTCCACTTCCCTGATTACACCCAAGCTGATTCCTTTGCCTCATCATGCTGGGAGCAGTCAATCAGCCAAAGAGATTTCACACCAGAATCGAGAGTTGGCTCCACAGTTCCTGTTTCTGAAGAAAGGCATACAAAGCTAAACTTCACCTATATCCACATCTATCCAATTATAGCTATGCATTCATTCTTTTGCTGTGATCAAAAATGAGGGTCTGGCCTTGTAAAAGGGCTAAAAAGTTATTAGTTTTATATATACATATTTTAATTTCAAAGGTGAGATAGAGTTGGCCAAAAGAATTTGTGCAAGATTTGGAAGTTAAGATACAGTGTTGAGTAGGATGTGTCAAATTTCTGCAAATGTTGATACCCCACTTTTACTGGTGCAATCTTCAAAATAGTGCACAAAGGAAAAAGAAATTGAAAGCCATGGTTATTATGCCCTGTTCAAATGATAAAACTCCCATATTTAGTGTTGAGCTGTGTACAGCAACAACACAGTCAAAAATCACCTGCTGAAAGTATATTACACAAGAGACCACCCAAGCACAAAAACTTCGTTATTCACATATTTCACCCTCTTACATACCCTCAAGGGTCTCATCTCAGTCTCTGCCAAAGGCAGCTTCCCCTGATTATCTTGAGAATTACTCCATGAGCTGCAACCAATTCTTGTTTGCTTCTTGCTTTCTCTGCACTTTCTTAGGTGCCTCAAATATCTGATCTATGGTGACTTGAGAGTATTATGCTGTGTGGGATTAAGTGTGGCAAGAAGACTCATACACAGCATCACATATATTAAATTACCAGAATGTCACACACACACACACGGGAAATGATTTAAGAAAGCTAGAGAGGCATCTACCCATGGTAAAGATATGTATGCTATTCAGCGGACAAGATAAGGAGTGAGAATAAAAATGTTATGGGACAGAAGGCAGCCAGAAATCTAGGAGAACTAGCTTCTATCTAGTCCCAACCTTGGACTAAATTGCCATGTGGCTGTAGGCAAATGACACATATCTATTGGGGCAGAAAATGCTAGTTACCCCTAATAATAATCCCTGCTAAATTTCAAAATAAGCACATTCTAAATTTTCTCTTCTTCAGTGCCCACAGTTTATCTGTGCACATGACAGCCGGGAATAAAGACTCAATTTCCCAGCCTCCCTTGCAGCTAGATGTAAGGTATGACTAAGCTCTGGCCAATGGGATGTAACAGGAAACAGATAACATGGAAATTTCCAGAAATTTCCTTAAGAGACAACTGAGATGTGTGCCCTTGGCTCCTTCTCTTCCTCTTTCCTTCACCCTACTTCTCGAGATGTGGAAATGTTAGATAGACTTCTATCTTGGATAATGATGACAAGAGCCACACTCTAGTGACGATGCAGTCAAAAGCTGGAAGTAGCCTGGGTTGCCAGTGATTGTGGAGCCTTACTCCACATTTCATGTGATAGAGAAATAAATTCTACATTGTTTAAGCCACTGTTTTTCAGATCTCTGTTACAGTTAGTCTAATCCTAACAAATACATGTATATTTTCAACTGTTTATAGATGCTATTAAAATTAATAAGATAAATATTCCATTGAAATGTTATTGCATTTGCAATATTTTTGACTATATGTATTTTTTTAATCAGTAGAAATAAATGTTCTTACAATTTTCCTGGATTTTTTTTTTTTTTTATATTTTTTAGACAGTGTCACGCTCTGTCACCTAGGCTGGAGTGCAATGGTGCAATCTTGGCTCACTGCAACCTCCACCTCCCAGGTTTAAGCAATTCTCATGCCTCAGCCTCCCAAGTCAAGTAGTTGGGACTATAGGTGTTCACCACCACACCCAGCTGATTTTTATATTTTTAGTAGGATGGGATTTTGCCATGTTGGTCAGGCTGGTCTTGAACTCCTGACCTCAAGTGAACCACTCACCTCAGCCTCCCAGAGTCCTGGGATTACAGGCATGAGCCACCATGCTTGGCCTGGATATTTCTGATATTCAACAATCTTCATGATAAAAAAATGTTTGCACTCTCTGCTCCAGAGGAGGGACAGAAATTGGAAGTGAAGAGAGGAAGAAGTAGGAGTAGCAGAAAAGTCACAAGTGTGCCCTCTTCCACCATGTACAGCCACCTGCTTAACCTACTAGGCATAATTGGAGAAATAATAGGCAATATTTGAAGAAAGAAAACTAAAAGCAGATGGGTGAACAAAGCCCACAGCTTCACCAAAGCTCAGTAGGGTTATCTTCAACAACATTGTTTAAACTTGTCCCCAGGCATTCCAAGTGTTTTGCCTAGCTGAGCCTCTTAACCAGGTTTCTCTACGACTCGTGGTGCGAGCTAGTTAAGCCTCAGTGATACAGGGATGTCTGCATCACCTGTCCCTCTTCTCACCATGCTGTCACTCCATGTCTGTACTTGAGCTAAAATCTTGACAGAGCTCCCTTCTCAAATTCCCTCTGGAATTCTAACCCTTTTTATCTTGCTCCGTATTGTTCCTCATCTCATCGATGTCGGCTCTCCCAGAGTTATGGTCTCCTTAGTCCACTGATGTTTCTTTCCTCCCTCCCTCTCCTGACTCCTTGCCAAGTTTCAAAATAAGCACATTTAAAAATTTTTTTAACATTTTTATTTATATATGTATTTATTTTTAATCAACAATAATTGTACATATTCATGGGGTACATCATGATGTTTCAATATGTGTAATGTACAGTGATCTCATCAGGGTACTTAGCATATCCACCATTGCAAACATTTATCCAACATTGTTTCAATGTTGGCAACACTCAATATCCTCCTTTCAGCTACTTGCAACTATGTATTATCGTTAACTATAGTAATTCTACAGTGGTATGAGACACTGGAAATTATTATTCCTCCTATCTAGCCATAATTTTGTATCCTGTAAAAAAATAAGCACATTTTTATAAAGGAAGATGCCCACTGGGTCAGCCACCCCTTCACCCCAGTGCGTTAACTACATCCTGGTCCCACGCCAACTTGAAGGCAGAACGCTGACTCTCACAAGAAACTCATTACTCCTAGCATTTGGATTTCATTTTTCTGGTTTTTACTGAAGCTCTGTGGATAACAAAGAGAGGTCAAATCAGGCAGCACATTAGATACTTCTCTTCTCTTAAAGGCACCCGCTAGTCTTGCTCCCAACAGAATTGATGTAGGAAAGCTTTTTTCTCCAAGACTTCTCCATATGGTTCCCAGTCCCTCTGGCTTCTCCCTCCCGTATTCTCCTTCTGTACTTCCTACTCCCTGATCTGTACAGAGCCTTTAAGCTCTGCTCCAGCTTCAAGCCCATTTTTGCATAGCCCATGCCTGCATATCCAAACTCTTTAAGATGCTTAACCAAGGGCCTATCAATGGACAGAAACCCTCTTTGAAAGGCAGTTTACCCATTCTCTTTTGTGGCCTGACTGTCCTTTGGGGGCCTCACTCTTTTCTGCAGCTTCTCATATGTATTTCTTTCAAACAAACGGAAGACCCTGCTCAAAGGAAAAGCTGAAAGAATAAAACATCTCTGTATGCTTCTGCCCTGTGGATTTCCATGGAACCACTAACCTTATCTCAGGTATATCCTCAATTACCAATTCATTTCATGGTTTGTTAATTTCATGGACTCCTTAAAAATAATGCAGTTCTTTCCTTTTTGTTTCATTTTTTTTTCTTAAACTTACTGTCCCTGGTGAGCATTATCTAGAATACTTTTGCATATTCACTTAAAGGCAGGTAGGTATTATCGTTCTAGAAAAGTCTACCCTTTAGGATTTCCATATTTTCTGGTAAAGAAATTAAACGGACATTTAGCAAAATAGACATTACTGACTTTCTCTTGGTGTATTAGTCATAGTTCTCCAGAGAAATGGAACCAATAGGATATATATATATGGATATGGATAAGGGATTTATTATAGAAATTGGCTTATACAGTTATGGAAGCAGAGAAGTCCCAAGATCTGCCACCTGGAGCTGAGGAACAGAAAAGCCAGTGATGTAATTCAGTCCAAATATAAAGGCCTGAGAACTGGCAAGCAGGGAGGGAGAAAGAACTTATATAAGGCCCCAAAGACCCACGAACCAGAATCTCCAACCCCAAAGGCCCACGAACCAGAATCTCCAATGACTGAGGCAGGAGAAGAGAAACATCCCAGCTCCAGAAGACAGCGACTTCATTCTTCCTCCACCTCTTCATTCTAGTCAGGCCCTCAACAGATGGGTGATGCCAACACACATTGATAAGGGGCTGATCTTTTCTCAGTCCACCAATTCAAATGCTCATCTCTCCCAGGGCACCCTCACAAACACACCCAGAAATAATGTTTTACCAGCTATCTGGACATCCCTTAACCCAGCCACGTTGACACATAAAATTAACCACTGCAGTTGGAGAATTGAAATAGAGTTGAGTCTGACCCTTTGCTCTGGGCCCTAAACTATACGTATAATTTTCAGTAGATCCCATTAACCTCTACAGCACAAGGAAAAAGCTGTAATTTCTCAGTAGGACATGCAGGTAGGAAGCTCAGAACAGTCCTGGCATAATTATAAAGAGAATCCTTTTTCATTCACAAAAGTGTTCCATTTTGGACAATCATCTGTATGGTTCCCCTTAGCAAGGCACCAGGCCTGGTGCCTGGCACAGTGACTGGCCCATGGTAGAAGTGGCTCCTGCAGGGCTTAGGAGTGTGGGCTCTGTAGTCCAGCTGCCTAGCTGCAAGTTCTGGCTTCCCTAGCGGAATACCCAAATCAGTTGGGGTCTTAGCTGCAAGTGACAGACACTGACTCTGGTTAACTTAGGCAGAAAAGGGATTTATTAAGAAGATTGAGAGAGGCTCATCCAAAATTGCCAAGAAAACTGGAAAACCATGCTCGGAGGCTGGCATTTGGGACAACACTCAAAAACCACAGGGCAGAAGTGATATGGTGGTGGGGACTGCTGCTGTGCCCTTGAGAACTACAGTGTCTCACCCATCCCTTTCCCCTGCCCCCACCATACTGCTCCCACCTCTATCTCCCTACCTGCAACAAATGCCTCCCCATTCCCTCACCCTCCCACCTCTATCCCAGTGGCCAACGCTGCACGTCCTCAACCTGGTCTCTGCCTGGGGGACCTCTACTGCCCTGAGGCCCTGACTCTGCTGCAGCCAGCACCGGCCCTGAGAGGCTTTTCACAGCCCCTGCTTCTTTTTGTTACAGGACAGCTACAAAGTGGACCTCCCAGGATATCCCTTCCCAAGGTCATTTTCACAGGTCTCTTGGATATTCACTTTCATTTTGCTTCTAAGAAGCCCTATCTACTATTCACATTGGAGCTCCTCGGGCTCTGATTTAACCCCCTGGGAATATTTTATTATAATATTTGTATGAACATATGAGTTAATGAGCAAAACTCAGGCTCTTCTGCACAGCAGTAAACCATCACTATAGATAAAGAAGAAAGAGGAATGTAAAAATCCTCTATTTTATCTAAAAATATTAGAGGACATGCTCAGACTTTACTTAGAAAAGCAGTATATGCTGACAAAAATTATTAATCTACCCCTAAATCTATCCCCACAGTAGATTCAGATATACTATAGCTTTCTTTATGGCTTATACTGAGCAATTAGGTCATTATCTCAGAGTCCTGTACCTGCGAGCTCTCCAGAGAGGCTGTAGGCAAGGAAACATGGTCCCTATTCAGATGTATCTGACTCGTTTGGCAAAGATGCCCAGGCAAATAAATCCATGGGAAGGCTGAGCACAGCGTCAGCACTAAATGGAGAGACAGATGCTGTTCAGGCTGGTCTCTCCAAAGCTGGCACTCCCATCCCCAGTGAACAACCGAGATCCTGTCCGTGTTTGCCAAACTCCGGAATTAGAAAGCTGAGCCTGGGCTACTGTGGTCCAACGAATTGAATGGACAATGACTAGATTTAAAAGTGATTCAGATGTTTCAGTGCTGAATCATGCTCTGGGAGAGGAGGTTTGCACTGTGGTGGATGGTATTTTCTGTTTTAATTACAAACTACTAGCGAAATATGTCTGGAATTTTGCAAATAATAAGCAAGTCCAGATCTCCATTTTCATTCCACAGTTGGCTGCTGTGAGAAAATAGCGATCATTGTTTCTTCCAGCTTTTCATATGCTGAGTCTGTGAGGCACACGTGAAGGCCGATTGGAGGGGAGGCAGGAAGCCAGGCTGCCTCACCTGCGTGGATCCTAGTTCCTCCAACACACAACATAGGCTTGTTATGCTGCCTTCTTCTGAACCTTGACAGTTTTTACAGAAAAACAAATTTTGGACTGATGATAAAAATTCTAACTGTTATGCTGTTTCTGCTAAAAGAAGGCTAAACTCATTTTTAAAGCAAGACAAACTATAGAGCTTATACAGGATCACAAGCCTAAATTGGAAAAAAGTCTGTGTTCAGCACAGCAGATATCCATGAATAAACCAGATGTTCACCTTATGAGACTTCAGCCAGCTTGTAGAGCACCTTGGTGCAAATTAGAAAACAAAAAAGACAATAAAAACAAAAACAAAAAGTTCATTTTGGGTGGTTGAAGCTTCATGGGATGTGTCATACATTTGCGGTAGAAGGCTCAGGGGGCGTGGCTTGGAGGGGGGCCTAGTTGGAGTTTAGCCTTCACTGCCCCTGAGCCAGCTGCCTGGGCTCACACCACGGCCTGAGTCTCAGATCAGTTTCTTGATGGGCTCTTTTCTGGTCCTTCACTGAAAGCAGAGTGAAAGCAATGGGACTGTTCTGGGTTGGATTGTGTTGCCGCAAAAGATATTGAAGTCCTAACCCGAGTACCTATGAACATGACTTTATTTGGAAATAGGGTTTGTTGATTGATGATTATTCCTGTCTTTCTTTCCTTTTTTTTTTTTTTTTTTTCTTTTTTTCTGAGACGAGGTCTTGCTCTGTTGCCCAGGCATAGTGCAGTGGTGTGATCTCGGCTCACTGCAACCCCCACCTCCCAGGTTCAGGCGATTCTCATGCCTTGGCCTCCTGAGTACCTGGAACTGCAGGTGTGCATTACCATGCCCAGCTAATTTTTTTATTTTTAGTAGAGATGGGTTTTTGCCATGTTGACCAGGCTGGTCTCGAACTACTGGCCTCAAGCCATCCACCCACCTTAGCCTCCCAAAGTGCTCAGATTATAGGCGTGAGCCACCATGCCCAGCCCAATTTCCGTCATTTAAACCACCCAGTTTGTGGTACTTTATTATAGCAGCCCAAGAAAATGAATATAGGGACCAATAGCCAGGCTGCAGCAGAAGGCAAAGCCACAGAGCATGACCTGGGCTGAAGGCCAGAGTTCAGCAGAGGTCACCATTCGTCCAAAGCTGTCTCCCAAGGCTGTGGAAAGCACTCAGCTGAGGCAAAAACTATATAAAAATAAAAATAAATAAATAAACAAACCTAGGGCAGAATTGCAGAACTGCAACCCTGTTGGGGAGAGATGGAGGCCTGTCCTGAAGGAAGGGTGGAGGGTAAATGAAAGCCTGATGGAGTCACGGGGCAGTAGGCCATAGGACTGCCAAGAGAGCGACCAACAGACATCTCCTTAATAGCACAGGAGTAAGACAAAGCCATAGAGCCTTGGGCCTACAGAATAAAGGGGACACTGTCTAAAGATAAGACCTTGGGGTGAAGAAAGGCATGTTCAGAGCTTGAGCCATTAGGAGATGGAGAAAGAAGTTCCTGGCTTAGGGCAGAGCCACTGGATTCGAAAGGAAAATGGGAACAAACAGTTCTTCAAATATAAAAATGTGCTTATAGTATGTCAATTTTACCTCCATCATAAAAAATAAATAAGATAAAAAAATCATAATGTACATTAGTGGCCATTAATGATGGGTCTAGTTTCCTTACAGAAATTAATAGAACACTTGAGGCTGTTGGAGGATTTCCAACTTTGGTCAGAGAGGGATGCCCATGTTCATATGGTTACATCACACAAGGAATTGGCTCCTTTAGGCAACATTTCTGATTGTTTTCTATTTCCTACAAATAAACATCAAGCCGTAAATCCTCATGTTTGATCCAAGGGAACTACCAAGGCAGTTGCCAGTGCAGAAAAGATAAAGTCAGATGGCCTCGGAGTGAATTTACTGAGTTTCATGTTGCATTTGCAAAACAACCAGAACTGAACTGAGTCTGCGAGTGAAATGGAAATCAGTAGTTGAGAACAGAAATAGAATAATGTGTGAACTCTACCCAGTCTTTATGACATCTGAGTAGAAGCAGAGGCCCTGGGTTTTCATTTCTGTTTGTCGCTCTTGTCTTGCACATGAAATGAACTGGCTAAGGTATAATCATAGTGTCCCAAATGGGATCCATTTTCCTAGACAGTTTCAAATCATCCCATAACCACATTCAGTTTAAATATGCTTTTTTGGTAACCATGAAAGGAATGTTATATTCCTTTGTCACACAAAATATGAGCATTATCCATGTCTCCAAATGAGCAAAAGACTGCCCAGATGTTTGTTATTCTGAATCCTCCAAATCAAGAAAAACTGGGATTCTTTTTCTTCTGAAGAAAATTGTCGGCTGGGTGCAGTAGCTCAAGCCTATAATCCCAGCACTTTGGGAAGCTGAGGTGGGGGGATCACTTGAGGCCAGGAGTTGGAAGCCAGCCTGGGCAACATATTGAGACCCCATCTCCACAAAGAAAAACAAGAATAAGCCAGCCATGGTAACATGCACCTGCAGTCCCAGCTACTCAGGAGGCTGAGGTGGGAGGATCTCTTGAGCCCAGGAGTTTGAGGTTACAGGGAATCATGATCGTGCCACTACACTCCAGCCTGGGCAACAGAGAAAGACTCTGTATATAAAAAGAAAAAAGAAAATTGTCTCTGACTGTTAGAAAAAAGAGCCATAAATATATCACATATCAACAACAACAAAAATATATAAAATCTTTGGAAATACGAAGAAAAACGGGAATGCTATTTTCCAACTTTGTTTGCCATGGCAGCTGAGATGAACAAATATGTATATGACATTTATTTTATATGATCAAAGCAAAATGCTTCCATATTACTCTATGCAGATAATCTCTCAAGAGTGTTACCTGGAACTTGATTTCCTGGAGATCTTTAAGGAAGGAGGTCAAAGGTCATTCATTAAACACCATTAGACATTGTTTTTACCAGATTACAAAGAGCTTTACAAAAAGTGCATCAACTATATAAGGTTACTGAATCGTCCAGTTGAAGGACATTTTAATCGGTAAGTAGACTCAACTATGAATCACTCTGATCTTGGTAATAAAAATGATTAAAAATAATTGGGCATTTAAAATCTGACACATTCCATTATGTAAAGACACGGAGAAGAAGATACAAATATACAAACCACACCCAACCCAACTAGTTAGATGATTGAATTAGAACAATTATATCTAATAAGAATTATAGTTAACTGTCAATATCTGTTGAAGACTTAAGTCCTGGGCAGAGGACTCTGAAAAACTGGTACGTTTCTTTTCTATTTTTTTCCTCTCTTTTTTTTTTTTTTTTTTTTTTTTGAGATGGAGTCTCCCTCTGTCGCCCAGGCTTGAATGCAGTGGCACGATCTCTGCTCACTGCAAGTTCCGCCTCTAGGGTTCATGCCATTCTCCTGCCTCAGCCTCCTGAGTAGCTGGGACTACAGGCGCCTGCCACCATGCCCGGCTAATTTTTTGTATTTTTTTTTTTTTTTTTTAAGTAGAGACGGGGTTTCACTGTTTTAGCCAGGATGGTCTCAATCTCCTGACTTCGTGATCTGCCTGCCTCGGCCTCCCAAAGTGCTGGGATTCCAGGCGTGAGCCATCGCGCCCGGCCAGTACATTTCTTACAACTCTCTGAGGTGGATGTTGATATCTGCATTATACAGTAAAGAAAATGGAGGCTTAGGGAAGGACTTGCCAAACATCTCTCACTATCAAGAACCGTGAGGTGTCCCAGACTTTACCCTACTTGCAAACTAATGAGTTAGGCTGCCAGTTTCATGTGTGCTCACAAAAGACATATGATTCCTGGGTCAGAGACAAAGGACTTCATTTTCATGACATAGCAGACAGCTGTGTAAGCATCAGGTACTCGTCAGTTTCCCAGCTAAAATGATCATTTTGCCCAGGACTGTTTCAACTTAACATTGAAAGTCCCGTGCAAACTGGGACGATTAGTCACTCAAGTTCCCCTTACCTTCCAAGTCCTGCGAAGTTATGGGGATCAGTCCAGGTGGATGACACACACGCAGTGGACCTGAGAGCTAAGGAACTCCAAGCTTAGGAAACGCCCAGTCTTGCAAGAGGGCTGCTAGCAAATTCACCCAACTTTTTCCCCCAAAGATGCCATTAATTTTATGATCTAGAATGGCAAACACATCTGCTCACTGATCTGGAAGGAGACACTGTATCTTCAAAGACTATTCACTATACAAACATCCTTGAATAGATTCTCTGATACAAAAGCTGACACAAGACGTGCAGAAATGTGAGAAACCGACGGAGAATCATCTCACAACAATTACAGCTAGCTAAGAAGAGGTGAAGACAGTATTCAAATCCAGCTCCCTCAGACATCAAAACCTATGTGCAATCCTGTCTCTTAAATTACTATGCTCAGGTTTACAGAGTTAAGCCCCAATGAGAATGGGCTTTTCTTGTAATTGAAGCTTTGAACTTTTAGTTATATTTTTAGAACAGATGGTACAGAAGTCCCCTCCTTATCCATGGTTTCACTTGCTATGGTTTCAGTTACTCTCAGTCAACTGCAGTCTGAAAATATTAAACGGAAAATTCCAGAAATAAACAATTCATAAATGTTAAATTGTGCCCCATTCTGAGTAGCGTGATGAAATCTTTCGCCATCCCACTTCATCCCACTTGGGACATGCAACCTCCCTTTGTCCAGCATCTCCACGCTGTATTCAAGTGGCCAGTTGTCTATTAGTCACTTAGTAGCCCTCTTGGTTGTCATGTTATCACAGTGCTTGTGTTCAAGGAACCCTATAATGGCCCAAAACACAAAAGTGGTGATGTTGGTGCAATATTATAATTGTTCTATTTTATTATTAGTTATTGTTGTTCATCTCTTACTGTACCTAATTTATACATTAAACTTTATAGTAGGTATGTATGTATTTTTTTAAACATAGTAGATATAGGTAGGGTTCAGTACTATCCAAGGTTTCAGACATCTACTCGGGACCTTGGAGCACATTCCTCCAGGATAACGGGGACTATTGAATTGTGTCCATCTTGTATGCACTTATGGAAAAGAAATGTGGAGGTACTGTGTTGCAGAATAATACTGTCGTCCAAAACACAGTTAAAGGAGTCAGATGGGCTAATTGACCTCTACTTGGCTCTTCTTGCCCTGAGGGTCCATCATTCTACTTCCATATTGTTACTATTATTACTATTCACTATTTTCCTTCCTCTTGTTGTGATCAATGCCTTACCCAAAATGCTATTCTTCTGCCTCACTTTTTAATTCTGGCAGGATTTCAGCAATGAGCAGTGTACTTTCAAAGCACTGTACCTTTCAACAAAGGTGCAGTGTATATTTAATACTAGAGTAATTTTAAAAACATGTTTCATTATAAAAAGAAAAGCAACTAAGATTATTGCATAGGGACTCACTTTTTATAAATTTTCATTCTTTTGCACGATGTTGACTGCAGGATCAAATTGGTGTGACATTTTTTAGGCAGAGTTTAAAGTCTATTTTTTCCTGTAATATTCAGATCAAATTTCCTTTTCCTTTTTTGCTTAACCCAAGGTGAGAACAGGAGCAGATATTACAGTATGTTTTTAAAAGATTATTTTGATTTCCTTTCTGGGTAGAGCTGGTTATTATCTCTATTGCTCTCTAAAGATCAGAAGATAAAAAGAAGAAACAAGCAAATAGAGAACAAAAGGCATGTGATAAGAGAGTTTCTCTATTGCCTAAGTGATAAAATTTGCCATAGCACATTGTAGCCAAAAGGTTGCACAAAAGTTATAAGCAAAGTATGAAAAAGTTAATAGAAACAGTCTATCCTTTGAAGAGATAGTTGGTGATTAAGATGCCATGGGGTGGAAAACAGTTTGGCAGTTTCTTTAAAAAGTAAACATTTAACTACCGTACAGCCCAGCAATCACATTCCTGGGTACTTATCCCAGGGAAATGAAGACTTATGTTCACACCAAAACCTATATACAAATGTTTATAGTACACACTTTAAAGTATATAGTATAGCTTTATTTGTAATAGCTAAAAACTAGAAATAGTTCCTAAACAAACTATAGAATATCTATACCAGAGTAATAAAAAGAAATGAACTATTAATACATGCAACCACCTGTATGAATTTCCAGAAAAACATGCTGAGTGAAAAAAGTCAATCCCAAAATGTTACAGACTGTATGCTTCCATTTATAGAACATTCTTGAAATGACAAAAATTACAGAAATGGAGAACAGATTAGTTATTGCTGGGGATTAGGAAAGAGGTTGGCAGGAGGGAAGTGTGTGAAGCCAAAAGGGTAAGAGATTGTAGTGGTGAAGGAATGTTCTGTATCTTGACTGTATCAGTGTCAGTATCCTATAGTGATAGCGTATTATAGTTTTGCAAGATGTTACCATTGGGTGAAACTGGATAAAATGTGCATGGGGTCTGTCTGAGTTATTTCTTACAACTGCATGTGAATCTACAGTTACCTCAAAATAGAAATTTTAATCATAAAAAAAGATGGCCTTGGAACATGATCACACCAGACAGAAACCACCTAGGTTACCTGGAATGTCCAGTTATGGTCTCTATTCTGGGTCTCCAGGATGCTCAGAGACTTAGAAATCAGGATCCAGAGCTATTTTCCATTCATTCGGAAGGTTTGTGGAAGTTATACCTTCTCCTGGCAGGAGCCCTCAGGAGCCAGACCTTCCATCGCAATGCATGAAGCCGAAGTAACACCAAAGGAAAACTAGACAGCATTTGTCCCACCTCAAGGTGTTCAAATTCAATGTTGGCAAAACTGCCCAAAAAGAGTCAGCTATGTTGGCAGTCAGAGGGTCAAATTGCAAGTCCTGCCTCCCAGACTACCTCAGACACGAAGTTGTTTGCTGAAATTCTATCAGCAGTAAAGAAATACCCAGCCAAACAAAGCTTCGGTCTATACATTTGATTTAAGAAAAGTGGAAATATAAATTGCTCATGAAATGCAGTTTGGCTGACAAAATCTTTCAAAACATGGAGTCCATGGGCTAGAAAACGATGAAAAGAGTGCTTACAATGGAGTTGTTTTTCTCTCCTAATGAATCAGGATCTGGCGTGCTAGGAAGAAAACCAGAATGCATGTGGATTGTGCAAGAAAATGTAATAAAAGTTGATTTTCAGTAGAATTATTTTCAGAAGAAATACTCTTTGCAGACCTAAGAGCTCTGTTTTTTACTGCCCAACACAAAGCATGGAGATCCCTCTGGCTTGGGAGGCACAGGCACACAAGTCTTACTGACATTTCCACTTTGAAACTAAATGGGCTTCAGTAAAGGATATTGCTACTCTTCTAAAGCATTTCCTGCTGGCTTGAAAACACAGAATGCTGGCATTTTAAAAGGCCCAGTTATCTATGTGAGTTTGCTCTTGAAATCAGCTCCTCTCCCTCTCCCAGCCCTGTATTCCCCCACCCAATTTCTATTTTATACAAGGTATTTTTTTAACTTTTAAGTTCAGGGATGCATGTGCAGGATGTGCAGGTTTGTTATGTTACATGGGTAAATGTGTATCATGAGAGTTTGTTGCATAGATTATTATTTCATCACTCAGGTATTAAGTCTAGTATTCATTAGTTATTTTTCCTGATTCTCTCCCTCCTCCCATCCTCCACCCTCCAATAGGCCCAAGTGTGTGCTGTTCCCCTCTATGTGTCCTTGTGTTCTGATCATTTAGCTCCTACTTATAAATGAGAACATGTGGTGTTTGGTTTTCTGTTATACAAGGTATTCTTTACATCTGCTTTTTTTTTTACCTCCTCCTTTCTCTTTTCTGCCCAATTTTTGGCATTTCTAGTTTTTGCCTGCTACCATAGCTATTTTTTGACCCTTTCCATGGTTCACAGGCTTAAGATTCCTTTTTTGGCATGTCTATTTTCATGGAATACACACTGGTAGCAGAGGAGAACCCCTGAAATGACTATTGATCACGCTGTTTGTCATATTGCCTTCGAGGTGCACCCATAAGATTCTCTGGTGATCTGAATCGGTGGCGCTCCCTTCCTTAAGTGGAATTCTGAAAGTCAGAGCTGCCAACTCTCCTGCTGACTGCTCTTCATGCCACACAATTAAGAGTGAAACACCTCCCACAGCTGTCCATCCTGGTATTCTCAGCATCATCAATAACATGCATCTATTTCCTGCCAACCACATGCCATGTGATCTGAATAACAAACAGAGCCTACTCTCAAAGAGATCCTAATCCTGCCCCGAAGGTAGAAGTGCATGCAAAGAGTGAAATGCTGATGTTGCAAGTTATCCTTTACTAAAATCCACAAAGGGGCTGAAGAGACAGTCAAGAGCCAAAGTTCCTTTCCTGATTGTTCTGCATCTTAAAACCCCTGACTTAATATTTCCACCCACACCCAGCCTTGGGATTTCAAACAGCACACTAACTCAGCATTCCAAAGCAAAGGGAGTGAAATTAAGGGATTGTTTTGTAAAAATTCTACATTAAGTTGTGGTCATATAGGAAAGGAAGAATTGTATTATAAGTAGCTACCTTAGAAAGTTTTTTTATTCAGAAATTAAATTCTTGGGTAAGACAATCCATTAAATCTATTACTATAAAAATTTAAATATGTGTGCATAAATGTGTATAAATGTGTGTGCATAACCATTTTGAAAATCTCGAACCAGTGCTATTAAAGAGAAGATTACTTTCAGAAAGTGGGTATTTTCTCACAACTTCTCTTCAAGTAACAGTTGAAATTAAATTCTATGTGATCTGTCAGTGTCTTCGGATTCTTATTTATTTTTCAATTTCTAAAGCACATCAGCCGTTTGTGAGACCAGAAACACATGCATCCACAGCAAAATGCCCAAGAGAGAACAGGGCACGCGCACCTCTTTTCCAAGCCCGTGTACTCCCAAACCACGCAAGCACAAATCTTTCACATGACTGCAGTTTCTTTTATACCCACAGGGAAGGGCGACGGAAAGGAGGGCTGTCTGCGGAAACCTTTCAAACAAGCCACTTCACTTGTCAAAACATCTGTTTATCACTTTAGATATCACTTAGGATCATCATAAGATGGATTTAGGAAAGTCATTTTTGTGGTTAAAATAAGGTTAACTAATCGGATTGGCAGAATTTAAGGCAATTGCAGATACTGCAGAATGGCTTTGGGAAAGTAACTTTCCATTGAGAAACCACTCAGGCTACTTGTCTTTGAAGAAATGCAGTTTTTAAAGTAACACAAAACAAAGAAATTTGATTCCCTTTTAAAAAGTACTTACTGAAGATCTACAGTTTGATTTAAATTCAGGATACTATGAGATTTAATTCATGAATCCCATAAAGTATTATGAATGAGAAGAGTGGAATGATTGCAGGAGCAACTCACGGACGGATGGGGTCATGGAAGGCATGGGAGTTGACCAGGAGTAGAGGATTATAGCATACAGAGGAAAATGAAAGCTCAGAGGCAGGGAAAGAAGAGTGGACGACCGTCATTTAGACACCGAAAGTTCAGTATGACTACAGCCGAGACCCCAGCCACCAAGGCTTCCTGGAAAGACGTCTTCCAAACCCCCTAAATTATCACTCACGTTTTTGAGGCAGCTATTTTAAAAGTGAAACATAATAAGCAAGATGAAAATATTCTGAGTCAAATGAAAAAGAAAAGATGGTAGAAAATGCCTGAAATCTAAATACATTCTGACACAGTAAGCCAGCAAATAAATCACACAAATATCTTTTTTTTTTTTTTTTTTAAGATGGATTCTCGCCCTATCACACAGCCTGGAGTGCAGTGGCACCGTCTCTTCTCACTGCAACCTTCACCTCCTGGGTTCAAACGATTCTGCTGTCTCAGCCTCCCGAGTAACTGAGATTACAGGCACCTGCCACCATGGCCGGCTAATTTTTGCATTTTTGGTAGAGATAGGGTTTCACCATGTTGGCAAGGTTAGTCTTGAGCTCCTGACCTCAAGTGATCCACCCATCTTGGCCTCCCAAAGTGCTGGGATTACAGGCATGAGCCACCGTGCCCGGCCACATCACACAAGTATCTGATGCTGAACTGAGAACTAAAGGGAACTTGAACCAGAAGGGCACAGTTTTTTCTGTGAGTCTTTCACTGTGTTAAATATAAAAGCAAGCTACCCACATTGTGTATTCTCTCCTCTGGAAAATGAAGTTGTGGGTTTCTCCTTTGGCACTTCATTTTCTATAGAGAGGCAAATTTTGTTTTCTGTATCTAACAGCATTCTTTAAGAACAGAATGTCAACTAAAATGACAGATCAACCTCAACATTGATTACACAAAGACAACCAGACCTTACATGCCTGTAGATGTGCCTCAACAGGAAGTACACAGTAACACCCTTGGATATACTTGCCCAAAATCAATCAAGCAAGAGTCTGATCACACCTCTAGATCTAACCACCAGTTTGCAGGAAATACAAAGAACAGGACGTGTTCATGCAATACGACAAATCCAACCAAATCCAGAACGTAGCAAATTCTACAGGACTAAAGACCCAGCGTCTTCAACAAATAATTGCAAAAATAAATAAATTAAGGAAGGGGCCAGTTTGGATTCTGGTGTGAACAAACCATCTGTAAAAATAAATAAATAAATAAACACATGAGACAATCAGACAAATTTGAATATTTTCTAAGTATTTAGTGATATTAAAGAACGTCTGTTAATTTTGCTAAGGATACGTAATAGTAATACTTCAATATAACAGCAATCATTACCGTGAAATTATATAACACCCAGGATTTCTACATCTGAATAGTCAAAGGGGCAAGGGAAAAATTGTGGCAGAAGTGGGGTGGGTCAGGGAGAAGGTTATGGATAATAAGACGGCCATGTGTTGATAATTGCTGAAGCTGAGTAATGAGTGCATGGGGGTTTGTTATGTCATTCTCTCTACTTCTGTACATGTTTAAAAGTGTCAATAATAAAAAGTTTTGGCCGGGCGCGGTGGCTCACGCCTGTAATCCCAGCACTTTGGGAGGCCGAGGCCGGCGGATAACAAGGTCAGGAGATTGAGACCATCCTGGCTAACACGGTGAAACCCTGTCTCTACTAAAAATATGAAAAATTAGCAGGGCGTGGTGGCGGGCGCCTGTAGTTCCAGCTACTCGGGAGGCTGAGGCAGGAGACTGGCGTGACCCCAGAAGGCGGAGCTTGCAGTGAGCGGAGATTGCGCCACTGCAGGGCGGCAGAGTGAGACTCCGTCTCAAAAAAAAAAAAAAGTTTTAAGACCAAGGCAGGAGCATTGCCTGAGCCAAGGAGTTTGAGACCAGCCTGGGCAACACAGTGATACCCAGACTCTGTGAGAAAAAAAAAAAAAACAAATTTAAATTAGCCCAGCCATGGTGGCTCACACCTATAATCCCAGCACTTTGGGAGGCTGAGGCTGGAGGTTCACTTCAGCCAAGGAGTTTGAGGCCAGCCTGAGGTCCCATCTCTTAAAAAAAAAAAATTTAAAAATGAGCTGGGTGTGGTGGTGTGCACCTGTAGCCCCAGCTACTCAGGAGGCTGAGTGGGGATGTCCACATAGGCCCAGGGGGTTGAGGTTGCATTGAGTTATGATCATGTCACTGTACTCCAGTCTGACAGAGCAAGACCCTGTCTCAAAAAAAAAAAAAAAAGTTTTTGTTTAATGAATATGTACAAGCATTAAAAAATAACCAAATGTCCTCTAGAATCTTTTAACATATACATCAATGAGTTTTATCTCTTTCGATTTACACAAGAAAATTATAAAAGGGTTGCTTGTTACACTGATTACAGTATATAAAGAGCTTCTAAAAAGTAATAACAAAAATGACCAAAATACCATCAAACCCCTACAAGAATCAACATGGTGAATAATAATTCACAGCAAAGAAAATTCAATTAAGTCTGAAGCATTAAAAGATATTCACTGTCTCAAAAAAATAAGAATTTTAAAAAACAAACTAGCCAGGCATGGTGGTGTGTGCCGACGGTCCCAGTTACTCAGGAGGCTGTAGTGAGAGGATCAGCTGAGCCCTGGAGGTTGAGGCTGCAGTGAGCCATGACCATGCCTCTGCACTCTAGCCTGGGTGGCAGAGTGAGACCCTGTCTCAAACAAACAAACAAACAAACAAATAAAAGATACTCCACTGGCCAAGCACTGGTTCATGTCTCTAATCCCTGCACTTTGGGAAGCCAAGACTGGAGGATTGCCCGAGGCCAGAAGTTCAAGACCAACCTGGGCAACATAGCAAGGCCTCATCTCTACCAAAAAAAAATTTTAATTAAAAAATTACTTGGGTATGGTGGCATTCACCTGTAGTACTAGCTACAGGGGAGGCTGAGGCAGGAGTATTCCTTGAACCCAGGAGTTCAAGATTGCTGTGAGCTATGATCACACCACTGCTCTAGCCTAAGTGACAGAGTGAGACCCACCTCTAAAAAGATGTTCAAACTCACTTATACTCAGAGAAATGTAGTTAAAAACAAAATTGAATACTATTTTTCACCTATCAGCTTGACAAAGAGCAAGTTGGTAAGACTTGGCAAATTGGTAAGACTTGGGGGACAAAGACACTCATTTATTTCTGGCAGGAATTGCCCTCCAACATCAATAGAGAGCAATTGACAGTATCAGTATTACAAATGCACATGCCTTTTGACACAGCAATCTATTTCTAGGAATTTATCTTATAGATAAAATGGCATACACAGGCAAAGTTGCATTTGTCCAAGATTATTCACTGCAACATTATTTAGGGGAGTAAATGGTTAGAAACAACTTAAATCTTCATCAGAAAGGCACTGATGAAATAAATTCTGATCCATCCATAATGTGGAAGGGTACAGTCACTAAGTAATTTCAGAGCTTTTATGTCTAATGAAGGAAGTATCTTTAAGATATTCTGTAAGTGAAAAATGTTAGGTACACAATAATATATGTATATATTACCATATGTGTTATAAAAATTTAAAAACATATGTATGAATTTCTCCTAAATGTATGAAACATCTTAGGACAACTTATAACTTTCATTGTCCCCAAAGAGTGGACCTGGAGTCATTGGAGAGGGAAAAAAATCAATTTTCACTATATTCCTTTTTGTATCTTTTGAGTTTTGAATCATATGAATGTATTACTGAAACAGGATATTTCCCTGACCCCTTCAAGGGACTCATGACAGGGGTGCCTAGTTTACTCAGCCTGCCACTCTCAACTCCTCACAGGAGGGAACACGTGAGTGAACAAGATGAGAACTGGAGTGCGTGAGCACTGGAACCAGCCTACTGCTTCAGCACTGGTAGAAGCAAACTGTGTAGGCCCCATGGCAGCATCCAAGTGGGGTCCCTGCGACCCCTGAAGCCCCAGAGGGCATGTTACATTGCTCTTTCAGCACTGCCATCCACAGACTGCTTACATGTCAACAGTTCAGTGGGCTCTTTACCTTTTCACGTGAGGCAGCTGCCCTTCACCATAGCAGGAAAAGAGCCAGTATGACAGCCTTTTGTGTCCACACTCATGGTTCCCAAGCTCTTGTCCAGCATCCAGAAAAATGAGGTCACATGAACAAATTGAAGGATGGTAAACGCTGGGGATTTTATTACCGAAGAAAGTGGTTCTCAGTGGGAAGGGGAGCTGAAAAGGGGATAGAATGGGGTAGGTAATCTTCCCCTGAAGTCCTGCTGTCTCCAGTAAGATTCTTCTCTGAAGTTAGACCATCAAGCTGTCCCTCTGAAGTCAACGACGTCCAGCGGTAGTCTCTGAAGTCCAGCTGCTTCTCCTGTCTGCTGGCTGAGTCTGGGGTCTTTATAGGCACAGGATGGGGTGGGTCAGGGCCCTGGGTGGTTTAGGAAAGGGTAATATTCCAGCGGGAAGCCAGGGATATATGTTCTCACTTCGGGCCACCATTTCAGGCTTTTCAGCTTGAGGGTGAGGTTTTCCCTAGGGACATGCCTTTTCTGCCTGAAATTTCTCTGCCTCCTGTCTCCATCATTACCCATTCGATAAATAAAAATGTAAAAATCTTTGGAGAAATTAAATTCATTTGTAGGAGACTTAACACAGGGCTTTGCCAATGAAGAGATGAACAATAGTTTTTGATGACTGAATTGGAAGGTTTTTCCAACAGTAGGATGGGACTTACAGAGGAAAGAAGGGTCATCATACCATGACTACAAGGGCCCAGATTCATGAAAAGGGATCTCCAGGGTCCGAAATTCACCACTGAAACCTGAGTGACACCAAGAGATGGTGCCCACAGGCAAGAATGTCTTGGTCTTTTAAGCCCAAGGACCAAGGGAATGTTTTCTTCATAATCACTCCCATGATCCCCCCACACACACCCCACCTAGAACACATAGAATGGAGAAACAACAAAGAAAATACTGAATGAAATCTAACGAGAAAGCAAAGCACTTAAACAAATGGATATAGACTAAAGGAAAAAACTAGAGTGCAAATGTCTATAAAGACTGCATTTTATATAAATTTCCAGCTCTAGTTTTTCCTTTAACAGGAAAGGCAGGGAGGGTCCTTGGCAGAGAGAAGAGGGAAGGAGTCAGTGCAGTAAACACTGGTCCAGAAAAGTCAAATCCTGGCCCACAAAAGGCTGGCCATCTTTCCAGGTATGTCTTTCCCATGGCCTAGTCTGGCTATGGTTGGAAGTCATTTCAGAATCTTTGGTACCTGAAACAGCTTGACCCATGGAAGGAGTA